>NC_056743.1:1104167588-1104218042 GCF_019279795.1 Protopterus annectens
GGGGGTAAATACATACTTGGCTTTGTTTTTCTCAAGAAAAATGGGGCAAACCAAATTTCTAATGGCAGCAGCAGCAGCTTCCGCAGGGATGGGTATGGCATTCTGACAACAGGGAAACCATCCCTGTTCCCTCTCTCAGGACCGACAAGAGAGAATCTCTCCTTTGCCCACTGAGGGAACCCAAAAGTACAGTTTTGTAACTACCATAAATGTAGATGTTAGAGTATTCACCCTGCTGCAGTCATCACACTTTGGTTATCCTGCCGTCAGGAGGTCCCGCAGTCGTCCCGAATTCCAAAGTCTTGGTCCGGCGTCAGTTGCTGTCACTTCTTCCCTGACGTCAGTGTGTCAGGGATATACAAGAGGCATCCAACGCCTTTTTCTTCAGTTTTTCTTGCCCCAGATGTCAGATGCCCCCAAAAGGTAGGCAAAAAAAATATATACATATATGGCTATATAAAAATAAAACAAAACCCTTGGGTACAAGCAAATACACCACAGAGGTAGTATAGGATAAAGTGGTAGAGATAAGTTCAGCTAGTTCAGAGGGGATGGAGGGAGGGTAACCTGAACTGCAGCAGGGTGAACACTCGAACATCTACATTTATGGTAGGTACAAAACTGTACTATGTTCATTGTGTTACCTTGCTGCAGTCATCACACTTGGGTTGAATCCCAAAGCTAAGGAGGGGAGGTGGAGTCCAACAGGGTTAGAAGAGGCTAGTAGGCCCTGCAAAACTGCAATGGCAAAACCAACTCTAGTCTTAGAGTAAAGAGGTAAGTGATGGTGAAGGTGTGCACTGAACTCCAAGTAGCAGCTTCCAGAATATCCTTGGTTGGCACTCCTCTGAGAAAGGCTGCTGATGTAGCTGTAGCCCTGGTGGAGTGGGACCTAATGTTAGCAGGTACTGGTTTCCCATGATGTGTGTAGCAGAAATGTATGCAATGTCCTATCCATTTAGAAATGGATCCTGTAGCATAGGCAACAAAGAGCTGGTCAGGTTTTCTGAAAGCCTTAGTTTTATCCAAGTAGTAACGTAATTGCCTGTGAATGTCCGAAGAGTGCGGTAGTCTTTCTCCTTTGTTCTGGGGATTTGGGAAGAAGGTGGGCAAGTGAATGGTTTGGTTTAGGGCCACACTGGATAACACCTTTGGCATAAAGGAAGGATTAGTTCATAGAGAAACTCTGTCTTGATGAAAAATGAGGAAAGGTTCCACTGCCATTAGTGCCTGTAGCTCTGAGACTCTTCTAGCTGAGGTTATTGCTAGTAGTAGGACAGTTTTCCATGAAAGAAATTTTAAATCAGTTGAAAAAGCTGGTTCAAATGGCGGCAGTGTAAGCTTTTCCAGGACAAAGTTGAGATCCCAAGTAGGTGTTCGAGCTCTCCTTGGCGGTCTTAAGTTCTTAGCCCCTCTGAGGTACTGTCTTAGAAGTGGGTGCAAAAATAAAGGAGGATCCGTTATGTAATTAGCTGAAATTGCTGGCGTGTGGATCTTAATAGATGAAAAGGAAAGTCCTTTGTATAACATCTCAGTTAAATATTGTAGAATCTGAGGAATGTTCAACTCCAGGGGATTTAGGCCTTTAGCCTGGTTCCAGAGCAAAATCTTTTCCATTTGTCTGAATAGGTTTTCCTGGTGCTGGGCCTCCTGGCCTCCAGAATGACATCCATAACAGCTTTGGATAAAGGTGTTGGCTGGTTGTTTAGGCAATTTGCCATGCAGCCAGGTTTAAAGTCTTGAGCTGGCTGTGTAGAACCAGATTGTCTCACTGGGTGAGCAGGTGAGGAATTTGTGGCAAAATCCATGGTGGGCCCTGGTCCTTAAAATTGGATACCAATGTTGGCGTGGCCAATCTGGTGCAACGAGAATCATTTGTGGCCTCTCTAATCTGACTTTCAGCAGTACCTTTGCTAGAAGAGGCAGTGGAGGGAAGGCATACACTGTTCATGTTTTCCAACTGAATGAGAGAGTGTCCACTTTCCAAGCTAGTGGATGGAAGGTCCTTGTGCAAAATTTTTGAAGTTGGTGGTTGTGGGGGGCTTGCAAACAGATCTATGTCTGGGCATACCCATTTTTGAGCTATCATTGCAAATACTTGTGGATCTAGTTTCCATTCGTGTGGATCCATGATGTTTCTGCTTAGGTCGTCTGCCAATGTGTTTTTCTTTCCTGGCAGGAATTGTGCTTGTAATTGAACCTGGTAAGACAGTGCAGTGTTCCACAAGGTCATTGCTTGCTTGCAGAGAGGGTAGGAATGTGTGCCCCCTTACTTGTTTATGTACCACATAACTGTGGTGTTGTCTGTCCTTATTAGTAGTTGTCCTGGGTGTAGAAGGTCCTTGAAAGCTGTTAGGGCATTCTGCACTGCTAGCATTTCTTTTTGATTGATATGCAGGTGTCTCTGATCTGTAGTCCATTTGCCCTGAATGCAATGTCCTGCCATGTATGCTCCCCAGGCATAGTCCGATGCATCTGTTGTCATAGTTTGCCTGGCTGTGGGTAAGGTGAAAAGCCAACCCTTGTTGAGGTAACATGCCTGTGCCCACCATAGAAACTCCTGCTGAAGGCAGGGAATGAGTAGAATCATTGTTTCCAAGCTGTGGCTGTGCCGAGTCCATACACTTTTCAAGTACCATTGTAATTTCCTCATATACAGTTTTGTAAATGGTATTAGTAGAATGCAAGATGCCATGAATCCCAAGGCCTGCAGAATTTTTCTTGCAGGGAGTTGGGTCTTTGTTGCAATTATTTTGAAATATTGAAACAGCTGCCGTTGTTTGCTGGGCATGAGATAAGCCATCTGGGCCGTTGCATTCAAGCTGGCACCCAGGAATGTTATGCTTTGTGAGGGCACTAGTTTTGATTTCTTTTCGTTTACTGTGTACCCTAGGCAACTTAGGTGTTTGACAAATGCCAGATGCTGTAAAAGAATGTCCTTGCTTTATGCTTGAATAAGACAGTCGTCCAGGTATGGGTATATTTGAATTCCTCTTTGTCTGCAGTATGCAATTACTGGTGCCAGGCATTTTGTGAAGACCCTGGGCGCAGTAGATAAGCCAAAGGGCAGTGCAGAGAATTGATAATGCGTTGAACCTGCAATGAAGCAGAGGTATCTTCTGCAATTTTGTCTGATAAGGACATGCAGGTATGCCTCCTTGAGGTCCAAAGTGACTAGCCAAGCATTCTTGCCCAGCATGGGAAGAAGCTGCTGTAGTGTTAGCATCTTGAATTTTGCTACTTGCAGATAGGTGTTCAGAATTGAAAGATCCAGAATGAGTCTCCATGCTTTGTCCTTTCTTGGCACTAGGAAGAGTCTTGAGTAAAATCCTTGTCCCTGCTCCTGCGTAGGTACCTGTTGAATGGTTCTCATGTTCATGAGAGCTGTAATTTGTTTTTGTGCCTATGCCCATTGATTTGGTGGCGGGTTTGGCATTCCTTTGATCCTTGGTAAGGTATGAAAGTGGAATCTGTATCCTTGAGAGACGATGTTTAGAACCCATTTGTCTTTTGTGATGATGTGCCAGTTGTCTGCAAAAAATGCTAGTTTTCCTCCCAAGGGTGTTGCCAGGAGAGATTTGCTTGGTATTTGAGGATAGAGTCATTGTGTCTGCCTTCTGTTAGCTTGGGGCCTGTCTTCTCCTCCTTTCTGGGAAGCAGAACCCCATTGGCGAGGTTTGTAAGGGCCCTGTGACTGACCTCTGCCCCTTGGGCATCTGTATTTGCCCCTCTGTGATCTGTCTGAAGCTGGAAAGGACCAAATTTTTGTTGGCCAATTTCTGCTGAAGCGAGGGGGTTGTACCTGCAAGAAATCCTTGACAGTTTGCATAGATTTAGCCTTATCCTCCATTTTCTTTAAAACCCCTTCTGCTTTGACACCAAATAATACATCCTGTTGTAAAGGTGCATCTAATAATTTTGCTTTAACATGGTCAGGGAGGGTTTGCTCTTTTAACCAAGCATGTCTACGAATGACAGAGCCAGTAACAGCTGCATGCAACAGATCCTGCATTTCCTTGAACTCAGGCTGTTCCGAGTGTGTGCTCATTTTTTGTTTTAACTGACATCAGGAATTGTTGATATTTCAACATGTGAAACCGGCAATTTAATGCTCTCATAGCCAGAGTTGCAGGGGTGTATATTTTCTTTCCCCATCTATCTAGGGTTCTGGAATCTTTTTCAGAGGGCGCAGGATTTTTAGCCATAGAAGCCTTTGCTCCCTTAGGACCCTGGGATATGGTTTCTGGGTCAGCTACAGGGCTTTTATAAAGGAATTTGTGAGAGTCAGGTACTCTGTAGTATCTGTCTGGTTTGGCTGGAGCAGGAGGTAGAGAGTCTGGATTTAAACTAGACTCCAAGTAGACATCATCCACAACATCTAAAATAGGAGTAATAGCAAGAGGTCTGTGCTGGGGTAATAGAAGGAACTCTCGGAGCCATTTCTTAGAATCTGAGTAATCCTGGCCTTCCCAGTGGAAATGTTCCCTCATGGTATGTAATGTTTCCCCAAAGGAGTAGTCTTCAGGGGGAGATGCTGAGGGAATAGAGTCTTCAGCATCAGAATCCTCAAGGTGGAAAAGTGTAATCCTGTTCCTCAGAAGAATCAGAGGAGAGAGAAACCTGGTCAGAGGATGCATAATCCTCCTCTGGTCTTGGTCTTTTATCAGGAGGGGGATGGGAACCCCTGATAAGGGTAATTAAATCTTCAGCCATCTTAAGCATCTGTTTCTTAGATATGGGGCCTAGACCTGTAGACTGATGAACAGTTTTCTTAGGTTTTAAAGGAGTTTTCAGTTTAGCATAAGATTTAATTGGTGAGTGTAGTCTGTCTGAAGACACCTTCTGCAACCGAAGGCATTTCCTCTGCACCGGTGTCAAAATCTGCTCTGGTGTCGGTAGATGGCTGCGTCGGCCTAGTAGACTCCGCGTGGGAGTCGGCAGCTGTCTGGGGTTCCAGCTCTGCGGTAGTCAGGGGCTGCGTAAGCGCCTCACTGAAAACCGGAGAACCGGCGACAGGCCCAGCTGAGGCCTCGGGGTCTGGCTTATTCATAGGCTTCCTGTCCTTATCCTTGCGTTTTTTATAAATTGCGGTTGTCGGCTGCTCTGACGGCATGATATAATTGAATTTCTTATCAAAGTAATGCAGTGCGAAGTCAAAACGCCGTTTGATAGTGTGTTTATTAAACCTAGCACAAAACAGACAACCTGTGACTTTGTGGTCTGGGCCTAGGCAAAGAATACAATAGGAATGGAAGTCCTTATGAGATATTTGCTTCCCACAAGAAATGCAATTGTTAACTTTTTCTGACATCTGACTGAGGCAAGAAAATGTTCCCAAATGGGGTACTTAGCTTTATTGAAGACTTCAGACAAATTCAAATCGAAAATCTCAGGTGTCGGCCGACCAGCACTTGCAAACTGCTTCTGCTTCGGGCACAGCGTGGCAAGAAAGACTGAAGAAAATGGCGTTGGATGTCATTAACATACCCCTGACGCACTGACGTCAGGGAAGAAGCGACAGCAACCGACGCCGGACCAAGACTTTGAAATTTGGGCAGACTGCGGGACCGCCTGACGGCAAGATAACCCAAGTGTGATGACTGCAGCAGGGTAACATGAACATCGGCGACAGAGGACGTGCCTAACCCCCGGTCTCTAGTGGCTGTAGGTGCCATATCAGAGGGATCCAGGGTAAAAGACGAATTGTCTGAGGTACAACAAATGGCCACAGCAGTCACCTACCTGTGGCTGTAGCAAATCAGCCTGCTCTGGTGGTAAAGGCGGTTTAATTATTTTAGTGGCTGGAAAGAGTACAGACTGCGGGACTGGTAGTGTTTCACAGTCATGCTAAAAACAGTGCCCGTTTCTTGGGGAACAGGAGCAGATAATGCCAGCAAACACCAACAGCCTACAAAATTGACTTTCACAGAAACGGAGTAAAAAGCACTTTAAAAACACCATGCCAGCCGCACAAAAGTAAAATAAACAATTTCTCCACAGAAAAAATGTTTTTACTTTACACCACTTAATTGACAGGAAAAAACTAGCACTCCATTTAAAAGTATGTTACAGTCTTGTGACAGTCCACTAAAACAACACTCCTAAGCTTTAAAATAACTTTCCTGAACAGGAAAGTGATGACACAAGGAAGAAAAGTGAAGTGTCCCCCAAAAGGAACTTACCTGCCCAATAAATTAACAGCACAAACTGACTGTTAAGCCTCAAGCCTCAGATGAGTGCACTCTATGGTGGCAGTAAAGCTCTGAAGGGCTTGGCACCCAAACTTGTCTTGGTTAGCTACACTCAAGCTGCCTGACAGTTGGGGTGCATGGAAGACACCTGCAAGCTTTGGAAGCTGACTGGCGGTTACATCCTTAGATAGCAAAAATATGTAGTTACAGCCCATACGTCTGTATTGCTTTCTGAAGAAAGCATGGGTTGCATTTCTTGTAATTCTTTTAATCTTCCACTGCCTACCAACCTTCAGACTTCCATTATCAATCATCCTGTTCATCAGGAAGCCACATTCCAAGGCAGCCACCAGGGAATTTCTAATTACAAATCCAACTGCCACCCCCCCCCCCCCACCCTTCAACAACAGACATACAAACCTGCAGATCCAAGAGCCCTACCAACAAGCAATTATAAACTTGGAAAAGAAAAGCTTATATTCTGACTCGCTGCTGAAAACCATGCACCTCTCTCTCCAGCAAGTGTCAGCACAGTCAGACCATCGCTTCCCGTTAGGACAGGACAGGTACCCATCTCCTCCTCCAACACCTAAGCCGGTGATCATCTGTTTGGCTCACGCGAGTTGCAGTCAGTCATGTCTTTACACCACAAAGCCAAACATAGCATGAATTACTTTCACAGTTACAATCACACTAGAGTAAGGAAAGTACAGTACTATAAAATCTTTCGATAACAGTAGAGGTCTTCACTCCTGCAGTGAAGGGATCTTGTGCGAAGGACTGCCCAACATCTGCCCTGTATACCAAAGTGTTTAGTTTTTACAGGTATCATATGTCACATGTAAGCTCCCCGCACAAGGCATAAAGGTGATGTAAATACACATTCAGAACTGGAAAAACCCCAGGAGGAACAGAACGCCCTTAGGGACAAGAAGAACATACGAATCCATAAGGAGAAAAAGGAAGACTACAACAAAGAACCCCTTCGCCAGGGGGGCAAGAAAATGACAGGGCAACAGCTAGAACAAAAAGGGGGCAGCAAGAAGGGAGTGAATACCGTAGTTAAGACAAGGAGATCTACTGTTATGGCAAAATTTTAGACAACCGTATTAAGTCTTTCTATAGCACTGCTGCAATATTCTTTACCCAAGGAACAGTACAAAAGCTCAAGACGAAGAGGAGGAAAGCACAGAACAGCCCTCTATAAATCAAACCAGAACACCCCTGGCAAAGTATGCCGTGGCCCTGGAAATAACATCCAATTTGTAATGCTTAGTGAAAGTATGAACAGAGGGCCAAGTAGCAGCCTCAATGATGGAACTGGAATCCACACCCCTGAGAAAAGCAAAACAGAGGCAACTGCCATAGTAGAATGCACCTTTACCAATGGGGAAAGGCTCCCCATGAGAAGGATGACAAATGGAAATGGCCTTAGAAATCCAGGAGGGGGTGGCTTGCCTAGAAACAGCCAAACTCAAAAGTCCTGGGATGAAAGTAAACAAAAGGCCGCTCAGATTTGTGAATAACTTATTTGGATAAATCTAATCAATCTATGCAAATCCAAGGTGTGAAGAAGATCCTTCTCACTGGCAGACTGCAAGGAAGGAAAATGAATAGACTGATTAAAGGACAACTCCTCGACTACCTTGGGCATAAAAGGAAGAAAAGGCACCCTGTCTGTTGAAAGTGAAGAAAGTAAGAATAATCATGAGCGCCTAAAGTTTAGATACGGTCTTGGCTGAAGCTACAGCAGAGAGTCTTCCAAGTATAATGTTGTAAGGAAGGTGAAGAAGCAGGCTAAAAGGAAGCCAGAGTCAAATACAAAACTGAGGTCCTAGGAAGGCAGACTACACTTCCTGGGAGGCCCAATATAAAGGGCGCCTTGAAGAAATTGCTTGACTTCAAATCTAGAGGCCAGAGGAGGAGTCAAGGGCTGATCAGCAGAAATTGCTGACAGGTGAGCTTTAACTGAAGAATACACCAACCCATAGAACAGATCACACAAACAGAACCAGATGAACCGCCATACAGACAGGATCCTGATGGCATGTGAGGCACCAGACAAAAATCACTTCCATTTGGATATCCATGACTTTCTGGTAGTGGGTTTCCTGGTCTTCTGCAGAACACAACATATGTCCTCAGAAAAGAGGTGCTTGAAAGGTACCAAAATCCCACCACCCACAGCATCAGATGAAGAGTGGACATGTGAAGATGGATGAGAGATCACATCTTGTGTCAAAAGATCTACCCAGTGATTGCCCTGCATCTGTTTCTCCTACTTTTCATCCGGTTGTTGAAACCGGATGGAGCAGAGTACCTCTATATCCAATGCTGCCCCTGTTAAACCTTGGGAATGTCTGTTAGAAGAAAGAAGGGGGAAAAGATCTACAAACCCTTTTAATTAAGTGGATAAGGCTAATACAGTACATTTGTCAACAGCTGACTGCACTAACTTAGAGTCACTTGGACAGCTGCCGTTTAGAGAAAATGCCTTACATTATAAAGGAATTCCCAATACTATTCTAGCATGTCCAAAGGTCAGTTGTCAATCTCCTCTCCGGTCCAGCTGGTGAATCTGGGAATCTTGAGGCAATGTTACAACTGCCTCATGTACACAGACAACCCTCTCCTCCTCCCAACAAATTCCAACACATGTGAGAGATGCAACCATATAGCCAAACTGGAGGCTAAGCTCTCTCAACTCAGTACTGGCGTAACCAGTCAGGAGGAGAAGGGAACCACACTCACAATTCCAGTCTCAGACCAACCACGACAGCAAACCAAACACACAAAAACATACTCGGAGGCTCTAAATAAAAATCTGCCTAAGCAGCAGAGACCTCCAAAGCAGACACCCAAGCAACCGCTACCCCAAAACAAAACACATGCAACACATAGCTCACAAAGCCAGTGTGCCAAACAGTCACAGCCCTTACACACCTGATACACTTGCAATAGGTGACTATCGTCAGGCACACTGACGTCCCGCTCACCAGGCTGAACAAGAAGGTCACGGTGAGCTGCCTGTCGGGCGCTAGGATCCGCCACATCACACAAGCACTCGGGTCACTCCAAGGCAAGTACAAATATGACTCCGTCATTGTCTATGCTGGTGTGAATGACCCGAGATGTACCTCCCTGGACTACATGGAGAGACAGAGGAGCTCTCTGAGCATGTAGCCCAGGCCGGTATGACCCTGACCTTGAGTAGCATCTTACCCTCACCAAGAATGATGCCACAATATGAAGACAAGATGATCAATTTCAACAATTGGCTTAAGTATTGGTGTCATTCAAAGGGGATCCAATGCCTGTCAGCCTGGGATGACATGCTCGACAGGCCACGATGCTTCGCTAGGGACGGCTTGCACCTGTCACCCCTGGGCTTTCGGATATTGGCAAAGGCTCTTGCTAACCCCATAGTGCCTTTTTTAGGCAAGGCTCAAAAGACAAACCCATCTCCATAGGTATCACAAGGGATAAGAAACTAAGAGCAATGCTACTCAACGCCAGAAGTCTAAACCTCAAGATGCACACACTCAAAACTCTCCTTAGCATGGAGAACATAGATATCTGTGCTGCAACAGAAACCTGGTTCAAGGCTCCCAAGAGCACCCCAGCACTACCAGGTTATACCTCATACCATGCTTTTCGGCCCCAAAACTTGGACCGAACCACAAAAGGACAGGGAGGGGTATCAATATTCGTCAAAGATACCCACACCTCCAGGTTGGTGGCACAGCACGAAGCATCAGAAATTATCCATGTGCAACTAACAGTGGGTAAAACTGCCTTCCAGTTTATAGCCTGCTACAGACCACCCTCCCAAACCCAGGAACCCCACTCAGCCTTCCTGAGAACACTGGAAAAAATGAAGGTCTCTCCAAACACCATTATATTGGGAGACTTCAACTACCCAAACATAGACTGGGAGCATTACTCTAGCTCCAACACCCTAGCCCAAAGGTTCCTAGAATTTATAAACTCAAATGCTATGGAACAACTTGTTACCACTCCCACAAGAGGGGAAAACATACTGGACCAGATCACCACCAACATGGGGACTCTATGCTCCAGACCAGAAGTGTATCCCTCACTGGTAAGATCAGACCATAAACTAATCTCACTGGATATTCACATCCCGACCCCACCCTCTGCCCAGAAAACCACAGTGAAAACTTCTCTAAAGCAAATTTCACACTCCTCAAAACCGAGGTGGAATCCTTCAAAGCCCCCGGGCCTGTGGAAAATACGGCCCAGACCACAGAATCCTTTATAAATGCTTTCTATGAACACCTTCAGGAATGCATGGATCATGCAATCCCAAATAAAACCAAGACCCAATCCTCCAAAGGCAGACGTCCTGTCTGGTGGACCACAGCCATAAACAAACTATACAACAGAAGGAGGAAGCTACTACATGACAGAGCAAAATCCCAAAAAGGGAAGGCATCGCTGATCAGTATTAGCAAAAAACTATGGGCACTCAAAATCGTCTAAGGCCAGCTTCGAGAGAAAAATTGCACAGGACACCAAGGATAATCACAAGGCTTTCTTTAGTTATGTTAGGAACCTGGGTGGGAATTCCCAGATATGCTCCGAATTAGTCCAAAATGACAAAAAATACACCGAACCCACAGACATTGCCAACATCCTGACAGGTTCAGCGCAAACTTCTCCCCCCCCTCCCCACCAAAAGGGCAAATATCTATTCCAGCAGAGTGCTGCCCCCCTGACATCTCAGATGCTCAGGTAACAGCCGCCCTCTCCAAAGCAAAAAACACAGCATCAATGGGACCAGACGGTGTCCCGGGCTGCGTCCTACATGAACTCCAAGAAGAGCTAAACCCAAACATAAAACTACTGTTTAATCTCAGCCTTACTACAGGATATGTACCCAAAGAGTGGCGTACAGCAACAGTGGTCCCTCTCCACAAAGGTGGTGCCTCAACGGATCCTGGAAACTATCACCCCATAAGCCTGACTAGCTTGGTCTGCAAAGCTATGGAAAGGATCATGGACCTTATAAATAAAGATATTGGGGACCTACAAACACTGGATCTACCAAGTTCAGCTTTGTTAAGGGCAGATCCTGCCTCTTAAACCTGATCGATTTCTTTGAAACAGTCACCAAAGCCATTGACGAGGGGAAGGTGGTCCACACAGCCTACCTGGACCTCGCAAAAGCCTTCGATACAATACCCCACTCGGGCATTATAGATAAGCTCACCAGCTTAAATATAAACCCCTATGTCACTAGATGGGTTGCAAACTGGCTCAAGGACAGAACCCACATGGTTAGAATTGCTGGAGCCATGTCAGACTCCAAACCAGTTACAAGTGGCGGTCCACAAGGCTCAGTCCTGGGACCTCTTTTGTTCGGTATATATTTCTCGGAGGTACAGGCCAACACGGAAGGACTGTGGCTGACCAAGTTTGCAGATGACTGCAAACTGGGCGCCATAATCGACTCTCCAGCCGACACAAGTATCCTCCAAATGGGCCTCATAGAAACAGACTAGTGCCAGAGCCATGGCCTCAAGCTAAACGCCAAAAAGTGTATAGTCATCCCCCTTGGCAAAAACAAAGTGCCCACAAATTACCACATAGGTGGTAATCCATTAAGTACGGAAGTAGTAATTAGGGACCTGGGGACCAAGTTGATAGCAATCTCTCATTTGACAACCACGTGGCCAAAGTGGTTAGAAGAACATTTTATATAGCCCACCTAATCATGAAGGGATTCACATCTAGATCAGGGGAGGTCATTGTGCCTCTTTACTCATCCCTCAGGCCCATAATTGAGTACAATGCCCCTAATTGAGTACAATGCCCCTTTTGGGATGTACCTTACAAGACACCTGCAGCAACTGGAAAGACCCCAAAAGTACCTCACCAAGAGGATCAAAAGGCTCAAACAGATGCCATATGCTGCCTGGTTAAAGAAACTCCAGCTCTAGTCAGTGGCATACCGCCTGCTCAGAGGCGATCTGTGCCTGACATATAAAGCCATGTCTAACCCGGAATTAATGGACATACCGCACCTCAGAAAATCCAAATCCCATCGAGCTACGCGCTCGAGAGACTTGAACCTCAGCACTGAAATAAATAGGACATGCTGGAGGGACAGATTCATAACCCAGAGGCTCCTTTCACTCTGAAATAAAATCCCAGTCCAGGTTAGGCAGAGTCCCTCATTGACTCTCTTCAAGAGGAATCTTGATGAGTGGATGGGAGATCGTAGGTTTACACCCGGTATCACTTCTGTGTCACTGTTAGACAGAGCACAGTATACTAACCTCGAAAAAGGGCATAGCAAAATTAATTTAAAATGGGTGGCGAAAGCCAACACACTCTGGCTAGGCTTATAAATGCCCTAGGGCAGATAGCCTAGTATGAACCTATGAACCTATAATACTCTAGGCTTGCAGAGATATTTGGATATAGACATTACCCCATGGGGGTTACGTTTTCTAAAGAATCCTTCTGCTGCCTTTGATACCTCTGACATAACTGAACTAGAGTTTGACAAAAGATGGATTGCTGCCTCTCGTGTGCATGGGAATGGCTACTTACACTGATAGAACGAGACACCTTAAAACAGCTTAAAGTGAAGGCTGAAATTGCAGCAGCTTGTGATGAAATATCTGGGCAGCTTGGTGCTTAAGTTTGAACAATGGTTATGTTCTTTAAATATCAAGTTAGAGGAAAACTCTAGTGAAATTATACAACGCAAAATCAATAAGTTACAAAAAGACATTAGAGACTATGACTCTGGTTTGGCTTTTAAAAAGGTAGGCAATCAGAAAGGTACCAGAGGCTTTAAAAATGCTTCTGGGAGATCTAAGAAACATCAAAATGTTTCCTTTGCATCTACAGATGGAAGTAATACTTCTTCAGGCTCTGATAATGAAAATACAGACTATCCACCTTTGAGTACAATGCCCCTTTTGGGATGTACTATCCACCTTTGCCTGCTCCACAACAACCTAATTACATAAATACGTTTTGGGGCCAAGGGAAACAAAAAGGAAAACAGCAGAATGGCTACAGTCAACAAAACAGCCTCAAACGACGGTAACAGATACTTTCAACGGTTCAAACAAAATAAAAAGACTAAATATTGATTTTAAACATGTTTGCACAGTAGTTAGCAGTACAAAAAGATGTGATTTGAATAATTGTTTTGTGAATTTATCTGGGGTTGATTTAAGTGAAACTGAAATATCTGTTTTGAAGTATGGTTTAAAGTTTATACCAACAGCTCTACCTAAAGCACATTTTATTAAAGCAGAAGTGTTATAAGTTAAGAAAGCTGCACTTGGTTAATTACTTTGAATGTAATGGTGAAAGTATGTCAGTTAATGAAGACAGTGCATCTGCAAGTGAAGACGAGTTGCTGGATTTCTTCTCTTGTGATTCTTCATTTGAAACAGCTGAAAATGTTGATGCATATTGCATTTTAAATACTGAAATGGTTACTTATACTAGCACTTTTATACCTGCATTTAACCAGGTGATATTTGCAATTTTCTAAGATGCTTAATTTTGCATTAGAGAAAGTTCTGAAAGATGTTTCTTCTGAAAAGACATTTTGTATAATATGAGTAAGAATGAATGGTTGCCTTTATTAAATTTATGTAAAAGATCAAACAATTATAAAACCCTCAGATAAAGATAGAAAAATTGTTGTTATGCACTGGAAACAATACCTGAAAATGTGTACGGACATCTGATGGCCAAGTATATAGGGCAGTAAATATTGATGTTTTTATCAAGCTATAATAAATTTTAAAGAACTAATAGCTAAAGGCCTAAGGTTGGGCTATTTTACAAGAAAAGATGCCCTAAATAAATTTAATGTAGAAGGAAGCTCAATGGCAAGTTATGTCTGCCAAAGACACACAAAAATGTGCACCCACCCCCCGGTAGATCCATAGTAGCAGCACAGAATTATTTTCTCCATAATATGGGTATTTTGTTTACATTCCTATATTTTGAACTATGTAGTTAAGTTAAATTCTTATATTAGACACTTTATTTTATCCAAAAAATGGAAAGAATGTTAAATGTGATGAAGAATACTACTGGATAGTTATAGATGTAAAAAGTCTCTATACAAGTATTACCCATGAGTTAGGTATGGAAGCTGTTAGATTTTTTCTAGGTGATAGCCCGGTTAGTAATTATGTGATGGAATTTATATTTCTGTTTGATGAATAATTTTTTTGAGTTTAATAAGCTCATTTGCCATCAAGTACAAAGTACTACCATGGGTGCATCGTTTACACCCATGTATGTATGGGTGACCTGTTCATGGGCCCTTTTGAAATTGAGTTTTTGTAGAGATTGAATTTTAATAGCTATGTTATTTTATATTGTAGATATACAGATGATGATTTTTTTATGTAAGGGGGGTGCCAAAATAGCTCCCCAGTTTATAAATGATTTAGATACACACTGTTTTTAGATGAAATTTGATGGCTTACAGATAGGAAAACAGTTAACTATCTAATGTCACTGACTACTGGGTATAATACAGTAAGTAATATACATAGAAAGGGAATTGGAGATAATATTTTTGATAGTAGTAGTTGCCATCCACCACATACTTTGAAGGCACTACCTTATAATGAATTATTGAGAGTTAGGCTATGTAATGATGAAATGGGTCTAGAAAAAGGAAATAAAAACACGTATTAACTTCAAGCAAAAGGAGTATGATGAAAATGTTATTTTAGATTCCCTTCATAAAATAATAGATACCAGCTTACTTCATAATAGGCCTTTAGTAAAGAAGATAAATAAGATAATGTAATACTGTGCAACAGTGTAAAAAGTTTGTTACTGTATATAATATTCTAAGTGAGAAAATTATTGATGTCATTAGATATTATTGGCCTTATTTAATTAATATGGAAGGGGTAAAAAAATCTTTGTAGAACTGTAAATACCTCTTAAGAGAAGTACAAATCTAAAAGACATGGTGGTACACAACTGTTTTGTTTCACCTGGTGAAAAATTAAACCTACAGGTTGGTAAATGTGGCACCTTCCCTTGAGGTGTTCGGTTTGCCCCAACATTACCAAATGTTTTGAAAAAAAATAAATGGTGTAAAATTCTGTTACACTTCTGCTTTTTCAAGTACATCTAAATCAGTGGTATACGCTCTGTCTTGCCCCTGTAATTTGTTTTACATAGGGGAGACCAAAAGAATATTCAAGCTACGGTTGCAAGAATATTAGAGACATAAAAAATAATAATGCTACGGGTCCTATAGCTTTACATTTTTTTACTTGTCACAGTAGTGACTTTTCAATGTTAAAATCTTGTATTTTGGAACATATTTCAGAAAAAGATGGTGTTAATGAAAAAGAAATTACTGTATAAAGAAACTTTATATATTTTAAAATTTAACACACTATCTCCAGCAGGTCTAAATAGTGAATGTAACGGGAGTGTTTTTCTTTAAACTGTATATATGATTATTTTACTTGATGGTTGACTAATCAGATGATTGTTGAATTGTATTTAAGTGTTCTGTGATTCAGTTTGAAGGAAAGCACAAGTTAAATACAGAGCACCATATTACGGCTAAAAGTCCTGTTTTGCTGTCAAGTCAGAGCGATCTTAGTTGTTTTAACTGCTGTACCATGAAAATATTATAGCAATGTAGATATGTAAATCTCTGTGCTGCAATACTTAAGTACTGTTACATACAATTGCTGTGACACTTTACTACTGCTATATCTGTGATAGAACTCTCTCTCTAAATTCATGGGCTTCCATTATCTGGTACATAACACTAAGTAAGTTATTTTATGTCATGGGCTTCATCTGCGAATGCATAACAGTTGCCAGAGCCTTTTATACTAAACACTTTGTACCTGTGTAAATAGTGTAATGTGCTGCTACTCTTAAAACCCAATACCCTTCCTACCTAGGTGATAATTTATTATTTCAGTTACTTTTTACAGCACTTCTCTCTCATTTCCCTTTCAGAAACCTTAACCTAATAATTATTTTTGTCTCCATCTTTTCATTTAGTGACCACTGTCCCTGCGAACGGGTTCTCTGTCCTCCACTTGCTGAATCCAAGGCCAGTGGCCGCATCTGCAGTGAAGAAACCAGCCACAAGGACTCAAGGGCTTTACAAAGAAAACAAGTTACTGTAGGTGTCTAGCTACGTTTCCCTCAGCCTGCTACTGTAGAAAGTACCTGGTCTAAAGCAGAAATAACTGGCTCTATCCACGGCTAGGGACAGCAGCTGCTCCCCCACCCTCATCAGCTGTAAATACATTCCCCAGTTAACTTTTTCTTTTTAGTTATCAGTAAACCAAGATAAAGCTCTAAGCGAAAAAAAGGTAACTCAGTAGATACAGTGGAATTGCCCACTTGTAAAATAGAGGCAAAAAGGTACTTAAACTGCCACTTTTGTCTGCTTCACACTAGGTATCTACACAGAAAGGACACGGCTGAAATCAGGTTTATAGATTGTTAGGAGTTATTAGAATCTAGTAGGGAAAAACAATTTGGCTATTTATACACTTACCCTGCAATCTTTAGTCAGATCAAGGCTTGCCCCATGGTTACAAATCACCACCAGAACCCTAATGAAATCCAAAGATAAGGCCTGGGAGCACTGGCAACTAACAAAAAATAACTTGGATAGGCAATCATTTCTTGAACTGCATAATAAAGCCAAAAAACATATAAAATTAGACAAATCCCTCTACTATAATTCCACCCCAAACTCTACCAACCACAACCCATGCAATTCTGGTATACTATTAACACTATCCTCCACCCAGGGAAGGTTGATACCCTCCAGCCGTCCAATTCCCCCTCCTCCAGCAGTATTGCTGAATCCTTCAACAAACACCTTACTGAAACTATAACATCTCAACACTTTCTAACAACAGCCCCCCCAACTCCTAACCCTAAACCCCCACTCCTCTTCTTCACCTCAGTACCTACCTCCAACATAAAAAAAAAAAAAAAGAGACTACTGTCAAAACTTAAAACCACCAAACTCGCAGCTGACAACCTCCCCCCTGAATACTTGAAAAGTGCAGCTGATACACTAGCCTACCCAAATTCAATTCTAATCAAGCATTCCATAACATAAGACTATATTCCCTTGATAAGGAAATTATCCCACATCATTCCCCTCCACAAAGGCACCCCATTGCTATCCTCTCCCCCCTCTCCAAGATACTCGAAAAATGTACCACCCAGGTCTCCAACTACCTCCAAGCCAATAATCTCCTCTCCAAAACCTAACATGGTTTCAGGCCATATTACAGCACTACCTCCGCTCTGCTCTCCTTCATCAACACTATACTTAATCACAAAAACAATGGCCTCTTCTCTACTGCAGTATTTCTAGATCTCTCAAAGGCCTTTGACATGGTATCTCATACGCTACTACTCTCTACTCTCCCCAACCTCTCCTTCTCACAAATCAGCCTGCAACTGGTTCCACAGCTAACTACACAGATGCCAGCAATCAGTAATCTGGGACGATAACCCATCACCTCGCCTTCCAGTTATTCTCAAGTTCCCCAAGGGTCTATCCTTGGCCCTCTGCTACTCACACTTTTCGCTAACAACCTACATACTGCCACCACACAAGCATCTCTTATACAGTATGCAGATGACTACTCATCTGCTCTGCCCCCACTCAACCAGAACTACAACAAATCACACAGGAATCATTCTCTTCTGTAGAAAGTTGGCTATCCAATGCTCCGCTCCTACTCAACCCAACTAAGACAAATCTTCTCCTGTTCCAACCTTCCAAAGCCACCCAAAACACCCCCCCCCCACTTCAACATTCTCGCCAAAGACAATACACATCTTTCCATCAGAACACACAATTACTTGGTGTGGAAATAAACAAACTTGGCTTCAACACCCACATATCTCTCACAATAAAAAAAGTTCACAAGAAACTTGTTGCATTACACTGAAGCCGCCAATTCCTAACCAAGGTGGCTAGAATCTCCATAGCCAATTCCCAGCTCATCTTGTATTCAGTTTTAGTCCATGTCTCCGGACCAGTTGTCTGCGTCAGACCTTCTTGGAGAATATTTGTGTTGGTGGGGTATACTAGCTCCTAACTTGCAATCTTTAGTCAGCCAGAGGCCACTGACACTGGCCTTTACCTCAGAGCAGTAAGTGCCAAAAAGAGCAGTCCCAGAAAGGTGCACAGGAACATCACCTTCCAAGAAAAAGACATGGTTGTCCACTTTCCACTCTGGAAGAGAAGAGGAAGAAGTTGTCTGTTCAGAGTAGAGGCAAAAAGATCTACTGGAGGAATGCCCCTGTCCAGGAACACATCTCTGTGAGAACACATCTCTGTGAAGCATCAATTTTTGAGGGCTTCTTTGCTAGACCTGCTCAAGGGGTTTGCCACTAGATTGTTCTCAGAGGGAATATAAACTGCCCTGAAGAGTCACTTGATACAGGACAGCTACATCCCAAACCTAAAGAGCTAGCATATAAAGAACACAATCCTGTGCCCCCCCCCTTGCTTGTTGACATACCACATCACTGGGGTATTGTCTGTGAAAACTCGGAGGGATCCAGGGTGAGAGAAAGAAAAGCCTGAAGAGCCAGAAGCAGAACCCTCACCTCATTTATATTGAAGTGGCCTGACATCTGATAAGGAAGCCACAGAAGGCACCCCAGCCCTTGTCTGAGGCATCTGTAGAGAGCTCCTGAGTTGGAAATGAGCTTGAAAAAGAAGCCCCCAGATTGAGTGAAAGCTGACAAGTCCACTCATGAAGCTTGACCATTAGACAGGGAAGGAAAGGTACCTAGAAGTCTAGACAGTTGCAATGTGGAAGCCACACTAACTTGAGGTACCACTGAAGCTTCCTCATATGCAGTCTGACAAAAGGATGCATGGGAATGGTGGAAGTCATGAGCCAGAGAACCCAAAGAAAATCCTCTGGCCACGACAGAGGCCAAAGGAAGAAGGGATTGAAAGAAGGCAACTGGAGACGCAGCCTTGGGGGCAGACAGAGATGCCAGCATGAGACCTGTCTGAAGTCTGCACCAGAGGAAAATATCATCCTGGGAATGTGTCAGAACTGATTGAGAAGTTTACGTTGCACCCCAGACTCAAACAGGATAGTAGTAAACTTGAGATCCTGAAGCAGAGTGGTGGGGGAAAGGGCTTGAAAAAGCAGATTGCCTAGATGGGGAAAGGTCTGAACTCCTTGAATCCTGCAAAAACAAGGACAGCAGCAAGGCATTTGGTGAATATCTTGGGCAGTAGAGAGACCAAAGGGTAAAGCAGAGAACTGAAAATGCAAGGAAGAAACAGAGAAAGGTAAAAATTTCCCAAAGAAGAGATGGATATGGAGGTGAAAGTATGCATCCTTGAGATTCAGGGATACCCAGAAAGGCCTGGGGTAGAAACAAAGGAAATGATGTCTGCAGAGAAAACATCTGAAAAGAAGGAATATTGAGAAAGGTGTTCAGCCTTAGTCTGCATATGCCCTCATTCCGTGGCAACAAAAACTGGATGGTCCTCCAAGCTTTTACCATCCTCGAGAGAGATGTCCAGGGAAGGCTGGCCAGATCAGACCTACCTTTTTTTTTGTCCTCCTTTGCAGACGGTTGGGCCCTCAGGACAAGAGGATTCTGCCTTAGCACCCTGAGCCAACGACGCAAGACATTGGTTCTCCAGCTGTGAGTGTGTGTGTGTGTGTGTGTGTGTGTGTGTGTATATATATATATATATATATATATATATATATATATATATATATATATATATATATATATATATATCACATACATACAAGAGGAGACTACTACATAGGGTCTTACGCAAACGCCTGGCAAATAAGAGCATTTTGTATGATCATAGAAGCACCCAAGCAATAGACACTGGCTGTGACGGTCTAGGGGAAGCTGCCTCCCACACTGACATTTTCCCTTTCTGGATGACATGAATACAACCCCCCCCCCCCCCATGGGGCACTTGCCTGAAAACACTTGATTCGTAACCAGCACAGCAGAAGGGCATTCAGTCAGACATTCAACAATGGCATTCGGACTGCTGGCAAGAGTTCAGTGTGTGTTAATCCGTACATCACCTTTATGCCATATGCCTTCAGCAGGGAGCATAAGTGTGATGTACAATGCCTATAAGAACTAAAAGCTTTGGTTTTACTGGCTAGACGCAGGCCTATCCTTGGGCAGGAGATCCCTTAGGTAAAGAATACTGCAACAGTGACATGGAAGGATATCTCCTGTTCTATGGTAAATGAGTGGAGTGATGGACAGCATAAAAGGAAAAGCTAGAAAGTAAGTATATGTATACTATGTAAACGCAAAGCAAGTAATGTAGCAAGACTACCTGAAGGAACTGCATGACAATGTAAGTGCAAAGGAGGACACTGGTCATTAAAATATCTAAAAAAAAGAGAGACTGCTTGTATTATAGAAAAAACTAATCTATTTTATTAAAGAAAACAGGAATGAAGTAGAGTATAGGGAAGGGGAAACTACAAAGATTATTGAATTCTTAACAGAGAAATCCCACATTACTTAATAGTAAAATTAAACAAATGTAGAGAATGAGAATCTACAGGACGGACAGGGGCCATTTAGTAGGATTTATAGGTTCATAGGTTGGTACTGGGCTATCTGCCCGAAGGCATATATTAGCCCAGCCATGTTGTGCGGTATTCATCGCCCCTTTAGTAGTTCCCTAAACCCTTGTACTAACAGCTAGTACCCTTGGCCCCTATCTAGTAGGGCTGTTGGTGTGATCCCCGGTGTGAACTTTCCGTTACCCATCCACTCATCAAGGTTCCTCTTGAAGAGGAATAGTGAGGGGCTCTGTCTTATGTAGATCGGGACCCTGTTCCATAGTAAGGGAAGTCTCTGCGAAGGGAATCTATCTCTCCTGCAAGTTCTATTCATTGTTGTGCTGAGGTTTATATCCCTAGAGCGTGTAGCTCGAGTAGATTTGAGTTTTTTTTTTTTTTTTTGAGACCAAGCAGTCCCTTGAGAAGCACAATTAGGATACAAAAGCACATGGGTCAGATGAGAGAGGGACGTTTTGCATGAGGTTTTTAATGAGAAGCTGTTTAAAAAATATGACTGGCTAATACAAAATTGGGGGTCAAAATCCCATCCGTCTAAGATACTGGCACAGATTGTATCAAATACATTCCTTCTATTCTGCTTTTCACTAGATGAAGACATTGGAAAGGAAATAAAACTAGTATCAGAAATATCCAGTAGGGAGTCAAAGTAATAATGACAAAGAAAATAAATGTATGTAAAAAAGCTTTGCTAAGAAAAGCTTTTGATGCCATCCAGCATGGGATGTTAAGAGATGCTGAATGTGGCAAAGTACGTGTAGGATTTATCAGTGAACCACAATAAGATGGGTAGGAAAGGAATATCAGGTTAGGAAGGGGAATAAAAGAGGTTGCCCAAATACTCCGTACTGTATTCATCAAGTAAAAAGGTAAGAAACTAATCATTAAACATGGAAATTTGGGATCAGAAGAAAATTGATTTTTTTTTTTAGTTTTGTCAGACAGAAGAAATCACTTGAATGGATTTTACTATTCATGAAAGTAGTGCTGCTAAAGGCATTAAATATAAAGACGAGAGAGAGAGACCGGTATTTGGAATAGAAGTTATGACTAGTACTCAAGTATCAGATGAAATAAACAGATGCCAGAGTACATTTGGCAGAAACCATGGTAAAGAAGAATACAGAAGTATGCTGAAAAAATTAGACTGATAAAAAATGTGAAATGGTTTCCAATGTCACAGTATTTATAACTCAATTTTAATTAGAAACTGGTATGCATTACAGCAGGAGTGTATTCATTGCCTGAATACTACAAGAAAGAAATATTAGCAATTTACTTCAGAATATGACAAACCAGACTAAATCCCATAAAAATGAAAATTTTGTAGGAGAATAAAATAAAATGTATACGAATGCCACAGAGTTTTTTTCTTAATGATACATTTTCTGTTTAACAGACGGAAATTTGTGGATACTTCGGATATGGGGTGAGGGAGAAAAGGATAAAAAAAATACAAGTTCGATGGCTGAAAGAGAGGCAGTCTTAGTATCTAACAATTTCTACTCTCTCCATGGCTAAGATTTCCCACCACACTTCTATATACTATGGCCATTCTTTTGGATGGGTCACACTTGCATCCAACACACCCATAGTATGCACTGTGCATCTTCTGACCTTACCTGTTTTTTTAAACATTTTTCTAAAAGTGTATTTTTTTAGATGCATATTGCCACTATACTGCACAACTTGATAATCTCACGTTACTGTTGTTACTATGCATGTAACAAGAGAGGAGCCTGCAAATGGTCGCATTTGATCACTGCTCTACCCCTGTACACAAAAAATTAAATAACATTTTTTATTAATTATTACTTGGAAAATGCAAACAGATGGTTGTGGGATAAAATAAAAAAGTGTGGGACTACAGAAATACTCATTTCCACTACAGACCTATCAAGTCACCATCTGTAAATCCAAGACAAAAATTACAGAAATGCGGTTAGAGATTATGAAAACAGTCAAAATGTTAGTGACGCAGTTTAGTACTGTAGAAATATTGGCAGACCTTTAAAGAAAATTATTCAGTAAAAATCTGCATGGAAATTGTAAACTGTCTAATTCTATAAACAGTTCACTCAATTAATCCTCCCCTATTCTTTCGGATACCTGCCATGAGAGCTTTTATATCCATCCTAACAAACAGATGAAACTTCAGTTTCATTTCTCATCCAAACTGCAGCACTTCGCGAGTGCAGCATCACCCTCAAGATGCTCTACAGCTTCAGTACTGGAACATTACAGCAAGCAGCTGATATGGAACAGAACAAACAGCTTTCTGATCTTCCCAGTAAAGGCAAGTGTTAAGCTACTAACACTGCTGCAAAGTGAGAGAGACAGAGACCAAGGGAAACAGCAGTGTGAATTTCATTTAGTTACTTATGAATGCTTTGCTGACCAGAGGTTAGTCCTACCATGCCCAAGGCAGCATTCATATTGACTAGTGGAAATTTGGCCAAGGCACAGAGGAACTTCTCCTGCAAGGCACAGAGGAACTTCTGCACTTTTTTCAACAAGTGATGTGGAATCTTTTACAGCTACCTGTGCTACCGTCAACTTGGGCTGATGGGACATCAGTTTAAGGAGAAATCCAAAGGATGCCACAGTGCAGTATCAGCGCTGGAAAATTAATCCAAGCACTTGGGGTGGGAACACATACTTTACTTTATATGTACTGTATAAACAGCCATAAAAGCACAAAAATAAAATGTACCATCAGCATATCACTAGCCAATTCCATTAGCTATAAAAAACATGTCATCTAAAATGCTGGAAATAAGTCCATTTTAAACCAAAATGGTTTCAACAGGCTTAATTCCGTCTCTGTGGAACAGAGATAAACCTCTGAACTATGCCCAGGGAACTCATATTTGCTATTTCAGAAACCTATTTACATGAATACTCTGGGTAGCATGCTGAATAAAAGAAGGAAGCAGGTTCGAAAAGACCAAAGCAATTCAAGCAAAAAAACAGGCTACCATAGAAGTGCCCAAATGGATCCTCGGAACTGCCAGCAGTTTATCACCTTATGACTTCAAGTACCCAGCTAAGGCAAAGGGTCTCAGCAACTTTAGATAAACAGAATCTAGGTTGTGAAGGACATGGTAGGCAAACATTACAATTTTAACATCTGTCTGGCATCAGCAGCCACTGCAGATACTGCACAAGTATTGCAACAAGCAAAGCTTAAGTTACTGCCATCAATAATACGGCTATAGAATCTTCTCACTGGAAACATGCCAAATAATCAACTGTAAATTTAAGGTAGAAAGCATTACAGTAATTTAGCTAAGATACAACCAGAGCCTGGTCTGAAATGTCAACCTTTCATTAAAAATAATGAGTGGAATTCATAAAGGTTACCTCAAAGTGTACAAACAGTCCTAGATACCATATAGTACAGTTTTGTACCTACCATAAATGTAGATGTCCGAACTGGATAGCATCTGCAGTCATAACAACTGGGTTGTCCTGTCGTCAGGCAGCCCTTCAGTCGGCCAGATTCCAAAGTCCGGGTCCGGCTTCGGCTGATGTCGCACTTCACCCGACGTCATCTCTGTTGGTCTTCGGGTATAAAAGCATCAGCCGACGCCATTTTCCTCAGTGTTTCTTGCCCCAGATGCCAGTAGCCCTCTTGAAGGCTAAAATTTGGATAGATGCCAATGTTTCCAAAAGATAGAGGTAAACACAAAAATAAGCATGTATGTACATATATACAAACAAATACACCATAAAGACCCCCACCAGCTAGCTATTAGGAGGGTAAACACCCTAGGAGTACCACAGAGGGGAAGGAGGGAGGTAATCCTGACTGCAGGTGCTATCCAGTTCGGACATCTACATTTATGGTAGGTACAAAACTGTACTATGTCCTTCATGGATGCAGCTGGAGTCATAACAACTGGGTAGAATACCATAGCCAACTAGGGGAGGAGGATAAAAGTAGATTATGGTGTGTTTAGGATCCCTTGCAGTACAGCAGTGGCAAACCCTGCTCGGGATCTGGAATATAGAGGCAAATTATAATGCTTGGCAAATGTATGCACGGAGGTCCAAGTAGCCGCCTCAATAATGTCTCCGGTTGCCACTCCTCATAAGAAGGCTGTGGTAGTGGCTGTTGCCCTTGTAGAATGAGGTCTTATGTTCTGTGGAATTGGTTTTCCATGGAAGGAGTAACAGAATCGTATGCAATTTCCTATCCATTTGGAGATTGTCTGTTTGGAAATAGCTTTTCCTTCCCTTCCTGTTGCATAGGCTACAAAAGTTGGTCAGTCTTTCTGCTATTTTTGTTCTGTCCAAGTAGTAGCGTAGCTGTCTATGTACATCCAAGGTATGCAGTATTCTTTCCCTCTGTTTTGTGGGTTGGGAAAGAAGGTAGGTAGGTGGATTGCTTGGTTTAAAGACACTCTGGATACCACCTTAGGCATAAATGTAGGATTAGTCCTCATGGACACTCTATCTTGGTGGAAGATTAGGAAGGGTTGCACTGCCATTAAGGCCTGTAGTTCTGAAACCCTCCTTGCTGAAGTAATTGCCAGTAGGAAAGCAGTTTTCCATGACAGGTGTTGTAGGTCTGCTGTTGCTGCTGGTTCAAAGGGTGATAGTGTCAACTTTTCTAGCACAAAGTTTAAGTCCCAAGCTGGTAATGGTGGTTTCCTTGGAGGTTTTACATTCTTGATTCCTCTGAGGAACTGCCTGAGCAAAGGGTGCGAAAAAACAGGTGGATCAAAGCTGTATTCTGCTGAAATAGCTGATGCATGTATCTTGATGGAGGAGTAGGACAGGCCTGAATGAAGAAGTTCGGCCAGATACTCCAGAATGTTAGGCATATCTATGTTTGACACATCTTTTCCTCTTTCCGTACTCCAAATGACAAACCTTTTCCATTTTCCAGCATAGTTCCTTCTTGTTGAAGGCCTGCGTGCTTCAAGAATAATGTCTTTAACTCTTTGGGAAAGTTCTGGATTAGCTGCTGCTATATGATGTTCCATGCAGTCAGTTGCAACGTTTTTAGGTTTGGATGTATGATGCTGTAGTTGTTCTGAGTTAACATCAAAGGCATCAGGGGTATTGGCCACATATTGTTCCGAGACATGCTCCTCAGCAGTGGGTACCCAGTGTTGTCTTGGCCAGTTTGGAGCTATCAGGATTATCCTTGGACGTTCTTCCTTGATTTTTAGTAGTACTTTGTGTATCAAGGGAAGAGGTGGGAATGCATATGCTGTTAGGCCTTTCCAGCTGAAGGAGAGCGAATCCACTTTCCATGCTAGTGGGTGGAATGTCCTTGTGCAGAACTTTTTGAGCTGGTGATTGAGAGGTGATGCGAATAGATCTATCTGAGGCATTCCCCATTTCTTTGAGATGGTCTTGAAGATGTCCGGGCGCAGCTTCCATTCGTGGGCATCCGATGTGGTTCTGCTTAATATGTCTGCTAGAGTATTTTCTTTTCCCGGTACAAATATTGCCTGTAACTGGATGTTGTAGCTGAGTGCCAGGGTCCACAGCTCCAAAGTCATTCTGCATAGGGGGTATGAATGAGTGCCTCCCTGTTTGTTGATGTACCACATGACTGTGGTGTTCTGTCCTTATCATCAACTGGCCCTCTTGGAGAAATGGTTTGAACTTTTGGATTGCCAGTTTTACTGCCAGCATTTCTTTTAGGTTGATGTGCAGGTGAAGTTGATCCTGTGTCCACAATCCTTGCACGCATTTGTCCAGCATGTGGGCCCCCATCCTAGGTCTGAAGCGTCTGTTGTGATGGTCTGGCTTGCTTGACATCTGCGAAAGGGTAGGCCTGGGTTTGACTGACATGCCTGAGCCCACCATAGGAACTCCTGCTTTAAGCATGGAATTAGTGGGATTTCTGTTTCTAGGCTGTGTCTGTGTTGGGACCATAAATTCTTTAGGTACCACTGTAGTTTTCTCATATGTAGTCTGGCAAATGGGACCAAGATTATGCATGATGCCATGAAGCCCAAGGCCTGCAGTACTTTTCTTGCTGTTAACTTGTTCAGTTTTGTTAGTGCCAAGAAGTAAAGAGGGAGTTCTTTTGTTTTTCTGTAGTCAGGAATGCCATTTGTTTTACTGTGTCCAATTCAGCCCAAGAATGTCCTTGTTTGGGATGGTATCAGCCTTGACTTTTGTAAATTGACTGTGTATCCCAGTGCTTGTAGCAAGTAAATGACCCTTTGTAAATCTGTTGTCAGCTTGCTTTTGTTGTCCCCTTGTAGCAGGCAGTCGTCCAGGTATGGGTAAATTTGAATTCCCTGTAGTCTGCAATGGGCGATTACTGATGCCAGGCATTTTGTGAATACTCTGGGCGCAGTAGATAAGCCAAAGGGCAATGCTGAGAATTGATAGTGCTCTGATCCTGCAAGAAATCTGAGGTATCTTCTGCAGATTGGACGAATGGGGACGTGCAGGTATGCCTCCTTGAGATCTAGAGTTACCAGCCAAGACTCCTTGCCCAGCATGGGAAGAAGATGCTGTAGGGTCAGCATTTTGAATTTTGGGACAATGATGTATGTATTTAAGGTGGACAGGTCGAGAATTGGTCTCCAACTTTTTTCCTTTCTTGGAACTAGGAATAGTCTGGAGTAGAACCCCTTTCCTTGCTCTGCTGTTGGCACTCTTTCCACAGCTCTCATGTTTGCTAACTCCATTATCTGTTGTAGTGCCTCTGTTTTTTGATTTGGAGGTAGATTTGGCATTCCTCTTTTGACTGGTAAAGTGTGGAAGTGAAACCGGTAACCTTGATCTATGGTTTGTAAAATCCACTTGTCTTTTGTTATGTGGTTGTGCTGATGTAGTGGCAGTGGTTGTGTCTGTGCCTCTGTTGTTACCTTGCCACTGTCGTCCTCTGTAGGCACCTCCTCTGGATTGGTTTCTGCCTCTGGAACGTCTATTCCTGCCCCTTTGAAATTTTGTGGAGTCAGGAAAGGACCAATTTTTGGCAGGCCAGTTCCTGCTAAACCTTGGGGGTTGAACCTGCAAGAAATCTTTAACCATTTGAACAGATTTTGCCTTTTCTTCCATTTTCTTCATAACCTGCTGGGCAGGTGTACCAAACAAACTTGTCTTATCCATAGGAGCATCTAGCAACTTAGCTTTAACATGATCCGGTAAAGCTTGCTCCTTTAGCCATGCATGCCTTCTTATCACTGTGCCAGTCATGGCTGATCTAAATGAAGCCTCCAGTGCATCATAGCCACATTTTAAGGAATGGTTGCTAACCTGTTGTATGTTATTTACCATTTCTAATACATATTTCTTATCAAGAGATTCATCAGTGGTTAGTTTTTAGTTAACTGATCAAGCATAAACTCTTGGTATTGTATCATGTGAAACTGACAGTTTAAAGCTCTAGCTGAGAGAGTAGCTGAAGTGTAGACCTTTTACCCCATCTGTCTAATGACCTTGCTTCCCTTTCAGAAGGAATAGGGTTTTAGCTATGGTCGCTGCTACTGCCTTGGGACCCTGGGATATAGTTTCGGGTCTGCAAGTGGGGCCTTGTAAAGGTGGTGATGAGTATCTGGCACCCTGTAAAATCTGTCTGGTTTGGCAGGGGCTGGGGTAAAGAATCTGGAGCGGAGCAGACATCATTGAAAGCATCATCCACCACAGAGAGAACAGGAGGTATAGCTAAGGGCCTGTGCTGTGGGAGGTGCAGAAAGGTCCCAAGTCTTTTCTGGAGTCTGAAAAATCCTGTTGCTGCCATTGGAACTGCTCTCGCATGGCATGTAAGGTTTCCCCAAAGGAGAATTCTTCTGGTGGGGAAGCAGCTGGAATGGATTCTTCAGCATCAGAATCTTCAAAATTGGAGAAAGGAGCCTCTGGCTGGTCAGTTATGTCTGATTCGTCAGCAGAATCATCAGAGGACACTGGCTCAGGGGCTCTGCCCTAGGTCTCTTCTCTGGGGCTGAGAGGCCCTGTCTGGGTGAGATTGAGATCCTCTAATTAATGAAATTAAATCTTCTGCCAAAGTAAGCATTTGAGAACTAGAAGAGGGCCTGGTTGTGGGGGGTTAACAGGCACTGTCTTAGTAGTCTTGGCTGCTTTAGCCCTGGCGAAGGCCTTAATGGACATGGCTGCTGGAGGCCTAGCAGCACCACGTGCTGGGGTAGAGACATCCAAGGGAATGGTGTCTGATAAGTCAGTGGCAACCACCGTAGTGGATAAAATTTCTGAGGCCGATTCAAGAGTGGTAGCAGGGGCCTCAGTTGTAGAGATAGGTTCAGCTGTACTTTGATCAGTTTTCTCGGTTTCGGACGAAACAGAGACACTCGCGGTTTGCTTAACCATGGTTTCGGCCGAAACCGCGGACCGCGAGTGTCGGTCTTTATCTTTGCGTTTTTTGGCAGATTGGGTAGTCGGAGGATCCGACGGCATAATGTACGCAAAATCAGAACCGAAAAACTGTTCTGCAAACTCCGACCGACGCCTAAGCGTTCGTCGGTTGAAAGAAGCACAGGCGAACAGGCTGCTACGTCGTGGGCTGGGCCTAAACAAGGCAGACAATAAGAGTGGAAATCTTTATGAGGTATTTGTTTCCCACAGGTTAAACAATTATTAACTTTTTCTGACATCGGCTGAGGCAAGAAAGAGTCCCCAACGGGGTACTTAGCTTTAGAAGTCTTCGAAGTAGTATTTGGTAGAAGTAATCTCTGGATCCGACCGACCGGCACTTGCGAACAGCTTCTGCTTCGGGCGCCACGCGGCAAGAAAGACTGAGGAAAATGGCGTCGGCTGATGCTTTTATACCCGAAGACCAACAGAGATGACGTCGGGTGAAGTGCGACATCAGCCGAAGCCGGACCCGGACTTTGGAATCCGGCCGACTGAAGGGCTGCCTGACGACAGGACAACCCAGTTGTTATGACTGCAGATGCATCCATGAAGGACATCAGGCTACTTCCGAGACAGAGATACTTGTAAATGAGGTACAGGAGAGGTATACACGAATTAGCCACGTGTGCCCCCCCCCCCCCCGCAAGAATTTCAGAAAGGCATGTACTTGTCCAGTGATTCAATGAATCACTCAGCCATGCAAATTAGCACAGCCATCCCTTCCACATGCATGTCTAATCATTGTGGAAGGGGGTAAGTGCTGGGGATTTTAGTGGTGGGGTAGGAACATGCGAGTAAATGTATGCAAGAGTGTGTGTGTGTGCGCGCGTGTAGGTCTTTTAGCCAACCACACACACACACACACACACACCTGGATTTTTAGAATCACCTAAAAGCATTACCTACAACACTAGCTGGGAATTAACACCAACCATAAAGAATAACTGATCTATGGGAATTGGGGGAGGTGCCACTAGACCTCAGGGATTACTAATCATGTGCTGTAATAGCACTTAAACCAGTAACAGGGATTTGAAGGGGGGGGGTGCAACTACACACCACGGACAGAACATGCAACATGAGATTGCAAACAAAATAGACATCAGGGACAGTTATAGGGACTGTGGTGCGTATATGTGGGGGGGGGGGTGTAGGGGTGTGATGACTTTGGTACAAGACACCACTGCCACACAATTAAATACAATTCAGAAAATGCCAATAGTGAAGTCTTTCCTCACTGCAGCTTACATGTCTCTGAATCGCAAGATAATGTGTTGCAGGAGCAGGGTCACAGAATCCCTGGGAATGGACACATGAAAAAAATTCCAATATACTTCCCTCATAAGGGGGGGGGGGGAAGAGATCAAGATCTAACAGCTGGACAGTACCATACATCAGCACAGCTTCAGTTTTTGCCAAATTAACCTTTAGATGACTCTACTATAGGATGGAAGCTAATAAGTCCACCTCCAAGGGACTGAAGTCGGGCAGAGACTGTTGATACAATTGTCTCTCCAAGTGGTAATATGTACACCACAAACAATAAAAGGAGATAAAAATAACTGAAGCACATTGTACTGCCAGCAAAAGGATCTTGAAGAATTAATCTTGGATACTACCCAATGGAAGTGACTTGGAAAAAAAAACAGAAATACTACTCAAAAAATGCCTGTGAAACTACAATTACATTTCTAGCACTTCAACAAACATCTTCTGGTACACCGTATCAAATTCTGCCAAGAGAACAAGGACACCCAAGATACACTACAACCTTTGCTCCCTCATCACCAGGAAGGCACAAATTACTTAATAATGAAGGCAGTTTCACTGCTGCACCTAGGTCTAAAGCTATACTGAGAAGGGTTCTAAGATGCCTCAAGAAGTTATGTATGAAGTATGCTATAAATAACCCAGCACTTGGATCCTACACCTAACAACCACCAATGGTAAGGCAAACAACCACTATGGAAAGACAATTTCATATCGACACCACCAACTTGTACCTTGCTTCGGGAATAGGATGTCCTTAATTATCAAGCAAAGTACTTCTCTAGCAACCCTGAAAACCAGTTGATGACGGAATATGTGATCACAAGTTTGGGTTTGATAAATTTTCACCAGGGATATGTAGAGAAACTCTACTTAAAATTCAGAGATATTTGTCGCCAATTAGTACTGGATGATAATTAATGATCTCCTCCATTCTAAGCTTAGTAAGAACTAAACAATCTCTGAAATTGTCTTCTAGGTTAAGGTAGGTCTCATCAGCATTTGTGCAATTAAAGAAACCCGAATCCAATGCAGTGATAGGAATTGTACCCTGGAATGCAGGGAGTGTTATTTATTCAGATCTACCAGCAACTGTGGGAAAGCAGCAGTATTTATTTGCAACCCCATTGTCACTCAAGGTTTCTCGTAATACAAATCTGAAACAGGCTGAAGAGCAAGTTACACTTAATAAAATTATTACATTAGACAATTTTACAGCCCCAAGACCCCTTCAAAGCATGAAGAACACCTTAACTAGTTAGAAAAATTAACTGAACCAAATACCTCTTTTATGGGTAACTAACAATCTGACAAACATAAACAAAGTATGCCCAGAGATTTCTGGATTTCTCCCAATTGCACCATACTGCAAGTTTCTCGCTTCAATCAGATCTCACCATTTTGCTGTAATCTTTGCCATGAAAACCTCCGGGATTACTCCGAAACAAATTTACCGATCTTACTGACAAATCAGAAATGGTACATATCCACAGCAAACCCTGTAAATGCAGTTGCTGCATGCTCCTCTGAATTTTACTCCCTCTTAGACAAACATTGAAACATCTGTAATAATCCTGTGCAAGCATGTCAAGTTTAAAACTAAACTCGTATAGTGGAACTACCACATCAAAGAAAAACCTCTTAAGTCATTACTAAAAGATGTCCACTTCATCATTATAAAATTTAAGCAAGTCCCTCAAATTCAAAGGCCAGCTATGAACATATCTGTATTTTTTGAAAGAGGCTCCAAGGATGAAGTCTTCTTCAGAAACTTCAGAGCACAGGAAATCCTGAGCCTTACAGATGTGCTGGGGGTTTGAGCCCCCAAAGAGGAAGGGGGTAGTACCCCTTTAAGAACTAATTTGTTCTGTCTGCTATAGTCCTGGAGTTAAATGTAGCACAAATTGTACAGTTCTCAGATTGCCCCTAAACAGCAAACACTTAACTACTGCAACAATGAAGAGAGCTACCACTGATGGTAGAGAAAGAATACCCTGTCAAAAAAGGGTAAGTGACAGAAGGAAAGGAGTACCAACAAATGGTACTTAATTTACTAAGGTAAGGGGCTAACAGAACAAAATATGAAAAACTAAATTAGCTATTTTGTCCATCAAAGAGATATGGTAGAGGTTTTCTATGAAGAAAAGAAAAAGAAAAAAAAAAGTCAACCCGAAAAGGCCTGAAAATATGCTCTGAAAGAGGATCCACATCTATAGGTACTGGGGATGGATAAGTGAGAGAGAGGAAAGAGATCTTCCTCAACATAGTGGTTACAGATCCGACCTCAGATCTGTCCCATAAGTGGCGGAAGAATTGGCCTCATTCATTTCTCACTTCTGTATACATGAGAATCATACGTCTGTTCCACTGACCATCGTTATATTGAGAGACATTTTGCTTGCTCTGTCAAGTCTTACGAATTTACTTCTTGAATATGCTAGGTTTTCCTTGTACTTACTGAACTAATGCCAAGTTTTGCTTCTTTTGTTTTTATTATTATAAAGTTTTAAGTTGTAGTTTTATTCTTGGGTATAAAAATCTATCATAATCCATACTTTTTTTTTTTGCGTGATGCAATGTCTTCTGCTGTTGAAAATATCAATACATGCAACTGCATTTTCTGTTGCAATATCATATTAATATCTGAAATTGTCCCATGCCTTAGTGGCCTGGGCCATGGCAGAAAAGGTTCACCAGACCAGTACACTTAACCAATTAACAAATGATAAATAATAAAATAAATGATATAGGTGACTTTACATCCTTGGCTTAATACCATCCTGGCTCTGTAAAAGGCAGATTTGTGCATGCTTGACCTGGATGAATTCTATGAAAGGGTTAAGGAGGCCACAGACAAAGGGCACACAGTCCCAACTGCTTATCTGGACATTGCTTTTGGCACCATTCTCCATGCTGGAATTAATGGAACTCTCAAATCAATATACATAGTTAACTTGATAGGTAAACTGGATGCCTGACAGAACCCACACAGTTAAACTTCTATAGAGAAAAATGTCACAAGTGGTCTCCCACAGGGCTGTCTTCATTCCCCACTTCTTTGGCCTAGATTTCTTTGATAAGAGCTGATGTAGAGGAACTGTGGCTAAACAAATCTGCTGATGACTGCAAACTTGGGGAGCTTATCAAATCTCACTGTTGGGCAAATTCTCCAGCAACGGGTAGATCAAATCTCATCACCACAAACCGCAACATTTTCCTTTGATAAATCAAGCATCAGTGCTTCTTACCAAATAATGTTCCACTTATAAATTTGATACATTCATCAGGGATTTGGATACATATGTTGTTGATTACCGGACCCTCCGCTGAAAAACATGCGTCTGTGGTGCTTAGAAATTACTTCTACCATACACAAAACTTTACCTTTGTGATAGCTCCTAAAGGTCCAAAGAAGCTACAAGTCTCACATTATTCATCACTTATTATGCCCAGTATTGAATACAATGCACCCTTCTGCATGTACCTGGTTAAGCACCTACACCAGCTTGACACACCTCAAAGTTTCCTCACCAAAAAAATCCCAGGCCTCAATAACCTTAGCTACCCTGATAGATTCAATCCCTCTATTCAGTATTATACACACTCCTGAGTGGTGATCTCTCCCCTTCCATGCTATGAACAACCCAGCAATCTTGACTTTAGTCTAAATAGAACCAGTGGTAAAGTGAAAACCTGCTCCAAAACTCAAACTATACTACCACATCAAAAGCAGAGGGTGCGGACCAATGACACAATGTACCCAGTTTCTAAATATGCTGTCCCTACCTATCAAGCAAAGTAGTTCCTTAGCAACCTTTAAAAGCGGTCAGGATTTTAAAGGTTGCACATTTTCAGTGCGGTTATGTGGAAAAAGTCTACTTAATGGTGACAGACAATAACAAAACAGTAATAAGAGGACTTAAAGAATGAGAGAAATAAGTCTATTTTTACACAAATTTGCTGCTTAAGTGGGACTATCCAAGTAGCAGACAGTAGGCTGGGTCTGTGTTTTTTGCATGCCACTGTTGCTGCAACCTTCACCAATAATATACAGTCCAAATATTTTATACAGTCACCATGTCAAAAACTATTAGATTTTAGAAGTAGTTTTTAAATAAGGAGTACTTGGATCTGCGATTCCCACACTAGTACATGGATTTCATAAGAATGCAGTTTTTGTAATCCATGCACATCTCAATGCAAGAGTCTACGCCATCAAACAGGTTTGAAAATAACCCAGTTAAAGGCAGGGGCAACTTTGCTAAAATCTCCATACAGTGGCTTTACCCTATGCATCCTTAACTAATGTAACCCAAAGATGAACAACCTCAAGACAAATACCGTATCTTGTCACTGAAAAAAAGACAAAACAGGCTTGATTTGTCAAGCAGCATGGGAAAAAAAAAATCAGTTTCACAACCAGAAACCCATAAACGTATTGCACTGCTGATGCAGGATTCTCGCAGTAGTACAACATGCCTTCATATCAGACCTTCCAAAAGTAACTATTTGAAATGTTGGGGCCAAGTACAGCGAGTCCCAAAACACGAAGACTGAACATTCGAAAAAATGGACTTACACATACCAAGTCTGAGATGTCCATTTCCTGGAATAATTTCCTTTTCTCTGAGGTATACTGATCTCAGAGTTTGGCATATGCAAGTTTGGAGGGTGTTGGGAGCTTGCCCCCTTTACAACAAATAATAGTAGATTAAGAGGAGATCACCGATGTTTGAAAATCCATAAGACTGAATTTCTACCTTTTTTCTTCTGTTCATCAGCACTCAGCATTACAAGTGCCAACACTTCAATAGGGAGCCCCCTCCTACACCATTCAACTGTTTAGTGTAGACACTACTGGACTATTAGTGGAGGGGATACTAAACTATTAGACTCTAGATGCCTTCTGATATATGCTGGAAACTACAATTCAAAGGTTTACAAGAACAGTTTTCTGTTTATCTACTATCCAATAAGCATAACAGCACTGCAGCTAATCACTTTTTAATGTTACTAGGAAATCCACTTGCACAAAAAAGCTGTGTTTGACAAGGATATCAAGATTCTATGTTTGGTACAAACAGCAAGGCATCCAAGATTAGTGGAGTTTAGTTCTAGTACAATACCACAGGTTTAAAATTACACAAAAAGAAATAATGAATGCATAGAAGTTCCTTCAAATAAGTGCCATGCATCAACACCAACATTACTGGGGTGAAACAGTAAATCCTTTTCCAAACAAATTTGAAGATAATCCAGAATTAAGATCATGTTCAAAAGGTATGCCACTTACCTTAGAGACTAGGGGATAAGTGCACAGGAGACTAGAACATAAAACTGGAAAAAATTAAAACTAGAGCTAGACAGAGAAATAAAATTAAGGGAAAAAAGTTTCTCTAACATTTAACCTTCAATATATGGGGAAAGGAGTTGGTAGAGTGCCTATTTCATTCAGCATCCAAATAAAAATGATATGCTGTGACTCAGACTTGAAAAAGAAGCAAAACAGCCAAGTGCAATGATCCGAATACCTTTTTCACAAACACCCCAATGCAAATAATGCATAAGAAGCAATGAATAAAATATAACCTGCAAAACAATATTACTACAACTACATATTTATGTATGTATAATGTATAAAAAAGTAGAAAACACAGACATAGAACAGCAGCAGTACTAACACCAAACGTAACCAAGCTGCAAGAGAAGCACATCAGAAAAAAATCAGAAGTGCAAGAAAATTACAAGTAAAGGACAAAGTAAAACTTCCAGTTTGTTTGGCTTTTCCCAGTTAGGGGTCGCCACAGCAGAACTTGGGTCTGCTAATGATTGACAGTTGTTTTTTATGGTGCCGAGTTGCCAGCCCGAAGCCCAACCTTCAATGAAGGCACACCCATTCAATGCATGTCTTTCAAACACCCACTCGACCTCAGGGAGGACATGCAGACTCCACACAGAAGGCACTCCCAACCCAAGCAGAGAATTAAACGGGAGAACCTCTTGCTTTGAGGCAACAACGTTACCGCTGCACTACCGTGGAAATCTCAAAAACTTCCAGTACAGGCAGAAAAATGTCTCACTATTAAAAAAACTGAAGCACAAGATATGCCAGGTTAAATACAGGAAAAAAAAATCTCTCTATTCTCGTAAAATGAAAAACATTAAAATTTTAGACTCAACTTGCTAAAACAAAAGCAAAAAAAAAAAAAGACAAGACCAGTCAGGTTAAACATTAAATGCTTACATTAGAAAAAATTCCAGGAACAAAGCACAGCTGCGTAACTTCCACAGAGTAAACGCACTGAGGTTATGAGACTGAGCTACAGTCTTTTTAATGTAGGTCATCTAAAGTTTACTTCACAGGCCACTTACTGGTGCTCTCTCATTCTCTGAATACAGTTAACAGACAAACCAATACTTACTGTCTGTCCTGTGGGTTTTGTTGAAGATATTTTTCTCAAATGCTTTCTGCTCTTTCACAGTTGGATACGTGTCATCATAGTACTATTAAGACAAAAGGGGGGGGGGGGAAGAGAGACAGACTATAGTTATTCACACAGTTATGTAGAAAAAAAGTTACATCTTACCATAACGTTCCACCTGTGTTGTTGATCTTCGTTCATTCATTACTGATGGGTTATTGGTTACATCCTTGGAACAGAGCCAGCCAATATCAAGCTCGCGTCAGCCAAAAACTCTCGAGCCAAGGTCCTACCCAGAATGCTCTACTCCCAGTTACCTCAGACCGAGTTTGCAAGTTGATAGATAAAAAAGTAGAGGCTACCTCTGGTCATAACTGACCTACCAGAAAGGAGTACATGAGATCAACCAAGAACCTCCGGATGGGTGACGGAGGGTGGGAAGTAATGAATGAACGAAGATCAACAACACAGATGGAACGTTATGGTATGACATAACTTCTTTATCTGATGTTGTTAATCTTAGTTCATTCCTTACTGATGGGACAAAGTCCTCAGCTACTTGTATTCCTGGGTGGCCCTCATGGAAAGACATTTCTGAGCACCATGGAACCAAAGGAAGCTCTACCTCTGGAGACTAAGTCCAATTTATAATGAAGAATAAAGTTGCAGCTGAGCAAATATTGAGGGAAGCCTTAGCATGGAAAGCTGCTGAAGTTGCCATAGATCTTGTAGAATGTGCATTGACTATGAGGCAAGGTGAGATTGTTTTTGTTGTAGATAAAGGTGATACAGTTTCTCAACCATGAAGCCAATGTAACTTGATACAAGATGACCCTGTCCAGGACCAGAAAAAGCCAGAAACAAAGTTGGTCTGATTTACAGGTACATTTTGTTCTGTCAAGATAAAATCATATTTGTCTATGAGCATCCAAGGAGTGTAAGCAATACTCTCCCTTGTTAGAATGGTTAGGAAAGAACACTGGGAGATCAACAGATTGGTTAATAAATCGCTCTGACACCACTTTTGGTAAAAAGGTAGAAATAGCTCTCAGTGATACCATATCCTTATGGAAGATGAAGAAGGTTTGATGCATAAGGCCTGAAGCTCTGACAATTGTCTGGCCAGTGTGATTGCAATCAGAAAAAGTTTTCCCGAGAGAGAAATCTTGCATCACAAGAGGATGCAGGTTCAAAGAGTGGAGCTGTTAGAGCTTGCAGAACCAAAGCCAAATCCCAAGTTTGTACGGGTTCTCTGAAAGGAGGTTTTAGGTGGGTAACTCCTTTCAAGAGTCTTACAGAGTCTGTGTGACATAAGTGAAGAATCTTGAAAACCAATATGAAAATTACAGATGGCAGCTAAATGTACACAGAGTAGAGGCAGACACCCAAGTGGAAAAGATGTGAGAAGTAATCTAATACCACTGAGACAGGGGCCGACAAGGGGTCTATTTGCTTATCTGCTGCCCATAGAGAGAACCTCTTCCATTTGTTAAGATAGATTTGTCTGAACGATTTATGAGATGCAATAAGAATATTGTGCAAAGGGGACAAAAGGTTTTCATGTCTGGCAATCATAGGAAGTGGAGAAACTAAGCTGTCAGTTTCAGGGCTGTTAGATTGGGGGGAAATCAGGCCCTGCAGATGGGAGATCAAAGTTGGTGATGGACCGAGAATCCATGATTGATCTAGCAGGTGAGGCAGAGGAAGGGAAACAAGACTTGTAGAGGCCAATATGGAGCAATGCAGATAACTTTGCTCTTCAACTGTCGTGCTTTCTTAAAAATTGGGAGATGAGAGGAAGAGGTGGATAGGCATAAAGAAGACTCGAAGGCCAAGCGTCAACTAGAGCGTTTCTTGGTGACTGTCCCTAAGGGGGGGTCAGGGCAAAGTAGTTGCTGCACTTGTAGTTAGGTGGGGAGGCAAATAGGTCACAGCAAGGCTGGCCCCAGCAGTGAAAGATTTGTGCCGCTATCAAAGGATTGAGGGACCACTCGTGAGGCTGTAGAATGCACCTGCTCAATTTGTCCGCTATCACGTTGGAGCTCCCGGGAATGTGTGTTGCAATCAGAAAGCGGTTGTGAGCTACTGCCCACTGCCATATTCTCAAGGCCTCTCGGCATAACAGGTAAGATCTGGTGCCCCCTTGTTTGTTGATGTACCAGACAACTGACATGTCTGATTGTATCGCAATAGTCCCTGATGGAAGGACGGAGTGAAATGCATGCGATGCTAGAAGCACTGCCCTCAGTTCCAGGACATTGATATGCAAAAGGGCCTCTGTCTCCGAGCAGGTGCCTTGGAATGACTTTTCCCTGACATAGCCCCCCCCGCCCCCCCCCCCACCAGGTAGGCGTCCGTGGTAACCGTGGCTATCGGTACATGGGGAGTGAAAGGGCGAGACTATTGTTGGGGATTTCGAGACATCCACCAAAGTAAATCTTGTTTGCATCTCTGCATCTCTGAATCACACTTATTTGACAAGTCAAAGGATGTTGTAGAGGGTACCACTGAGTGAGAAGTAGCCACTAAAGAAGTCTCATGTGGAATCTGGCTAGGGGAATAATAGTGATTGAAGCTGCAATTGACACAAATAGCTGAAGTACAGATTGAGCTGAGGATTTGTGGTGACAGAGCAATGGTTGAACTTGTCTTATTCTCTGAAGTCTGTGCTCTGGAAGGGATGCTGTGCAATTTCTTGTGTCCAACAGTACCCCAATGAATTCCAAAGACTGGGTTGGGGTTGTGTTGGATTTCTACCAGTTTATAGTGCTTCCCAGGCTTCAAGCTGTTGAGTATATTGCAAGGCTTCTTCCAGTAGATGCTTGGTGGTGGTAATAAGGAGTCAGTCGTCTAGAGAAGGAAACACCTGGAATCCTTGAAGTCACAAGTGAACAAAAACCACTGCCATGTATTTTGTGAACACTCTGGGGGCTGTAGAGAGACCAAAGGGCAGGGTTCAAAACTGGTAGTGACTGGCTCCTATACAGAAGCAGAGGTATCTTCTTGAGGGCTTGGCCATCTTTATGTGGTAATATGCATCTTTAAGGTCTACAGAGCACAGAGCACATCCAATAGTCTTCTTCCAGAAGAGGAAGGATAGACTGAACCATGACCATCCGGAATTTGTTTTTACAAATTTGTTTAGTGTTTGGCCTCCAGTCCCCTGTCTGTTTTGGCACTAAAAAGAACCTTGAAGAAGATCCAGATCCTATATGGTCTGGGGGGAACCCATCTGGAAGACTCTTTGTAGCAGCTTCTTAATTTCGTGTGCTACTGTTTCTCTGACTGGGTGGAACGTCGGGTAACACTCTTGATGAGACCAGGCAGAGATGGAAGGGGATGTGATATCCTCTGGATATAATCCATTGTACCCAAGAGTTGGTTATCTTTTGACAGGCAGCAGGCTACAAGAAGAAACTACCCCCGACCACTTCCAGAGGTGAGCAGTTGGGCAACGCTTCTGGAGCGCTGATAGGGTTGGCCAGAGAAAGAATCCCTGGAACACAGGTTTTGCAGACCTCCTCTGCCCCAAAAGGGGAGTCTTCCATTGGAGTTTTCTCCCTCTGCCTCTAGGGGAAAACTTCACACGTGTCTCCCAGAAAGAACCCTGTGATTTCTTGTGCAAGATCTTTCCACTACTCTGATTTCTGGAATAGAAATCGCTGGGGAGTGGTGTGTCTGACACCAATGGCAGACAAGGTCTTGCCATCTTGTTCACACCATGCCAGCGTATCATTGATTTCAGGGCCAAACAAAGTAGTGGCCTCTATGGGGGTATTCATGAAGGAAGCCTTAAAGGAGTCCACAAAGGCACATCCAAGCATGTCGTCTGGCGATTATACCTGCGCCTGCCGCTCTAGCTGACCCTTCCGTTGTGTGAGAAATAAGACACATGGAAGAGTTGGAAATGGACTCTAGGGTGGCTGAGAAGCCACATTATCACGGACTTCATCAGAAACGTCTCCTGCCAAGGTTTCAGAGAGCTGTTTGATAAGATCTCACTGAAAGCCTGGTAAACTGCGCCAAATAATTCAGACCTTACAGTGAAGGTCGATGAGGCAAAGGTCGATGAGGCAAACAATAGCTTCCCTAATCTGTCAATTGCCCAAGACTCCTTGTTGGGCAAATGGACAGTTTGGCTCTCTTCTGCTAAATATGTAATAGCGTCTACTGGGAGACCACATGACCAGTGGGGGTGTTCAGCGGTCTTGTCTGGCCTCTTAGGTATTGCTTCTATGGTATCAGGAGCCTTCCATGCGTGCTGCATGAGCTGGACGAGCTCAGCGGCAGGCGGGGTGAACCAGGAGGTAGGGGGCCGGGCATGAAAAGCCTGCAGGTATATGTATTCATCAGAGGAAGGATTAGAGGGCTTCCAGTCACCCCCCTAAGGATCTCGAGAATGTCACCAAAGGACACCTCATCAGAGGGTGACCGTGGGGACTCTTCCCAGTAATCAAAATCCATATCTTCAGTCAAGGACTCCTCAGTGGAGTCAATGTGCTTCCTCTTGCACGATGCTTTGCGGGGCACTTCCTCAGTGGGAGGTTCTAGGGAAGACTGCAAAGAGGGGGTCTCCTGAAAAGGAGACCTAAAGCTCTTGTGCTCGGTGTCTGGGGGTTGAGGCTTGTGGCTGTTGCGGCACAGAGGGGGGAGAGGACTCTGACAAATGAGCTTTGCCAGAGGAGGCAAGCGCCTTCTCCATGGCGTAGAAAGCTGGCCCACCCAAGGAGGAATGGGAGCCCGGAACATAGCACGACAGCCTCGGAACCAGGACGACTCTGGTTCCAAAGCGAGATCCACTATTGGAGTCGGAGGGAGGTAAGCTGTCGGAGTAATAGGTTCTGAGACTTGAGTAGAAGTAGAAGTCAAAGGAGGCGTATACATAAGGGTTTGAGGCAAAATACGTTAACCTGAATGAGGGAGCGTGGACTTAAGACGGCTGAGGGAGACATCTGGCCACAAGCAACTGGTCAACAAGCCGCAACACATCCTGCTCAGAAAGACTCTGTTGACCTCGGCTGATGGCGATTCTGGCCTTTCCAGGAAAGGACTATACCGACTGCTTGCAAAAGGATCCAATGAAGGGGAATATTTGGTCCTTGCCAGTTCAACAGGTGCAGAGCTCGGAGCCAATCAAGTCTGCACTGAAGAAAACAGTGTGAAAAAAGTCGGGGCTGAAGATGTCGGTGCAGTGGTAGTTGAAGGTGTCTACACTGTAAAGGCAAAGGTCTGCCCCAAAGGGTACAGTGCCATAGTGGAAAGTGTCTGCACCAGCAAAAAGGATGGGGCTGAGAAGGACTGCACCGAAGTACATGATGCCGAAAAAGTCTGCACCGTGGAGTAAGAAGAGTCGTACTTGGAGCCAAAGGTGACTACCAACGGTGCCAAAGAGGACTGAACCTATATTGATGATGCCATTAGAGGTTGCGACAGAATTGTCAGAACCGTAGTTGTCTGCACTGGGAACTCCGGTGCCGATATCGATAAAGGAGACATGGCTGTAGTCAAGATCATTTGGGGCAGTGCCGAGCCTGGAGCAGACAGGGTCACACGTGGCAGCGCCAGGGTAGTAATCAATTTCACCTTGTCAGTCCAACTCCCTATGATCTCCAGAGGGAGAAGGGAGCGACTTTGATGAGGAAGAAAGTACAGTTTTGTACCTACCATAAATGTAGATGTTAGAGTGTATGCACTGCTGCAGTCATTACACTTGGGTTATCCTGTCCTCAGGCGGCCCCGCAGTCGGCCTGAGTTCCAAAGTCTTGGTCCAGCGTCGGTTGCTGTCGCTTCTTCCCTGACGTTAGTGCGACAGGGGAATACAAGATGCAGCAGACGCCATTTTCTTCAGGTTTTTCTTGCCCCAGATGTCAGGTGCCCCCCAAAAAGGTAGGCAATGCAAATTGCTAATAAAATATACATATGAAAAGCAATCAAAAACTTTCAGTTACCAGCAAATACTCCCCATAGGTAGTAAAGGGTAGAAGACTTTGGTACGTACCAGCAAGTAAGAGGGGAAGGAGGAAGGGTAACCTGGACTGCAGCAGTGTATACACTCTTAACATCTACATTTATGGTAGGTACAAAACTGTACTATGTTCATCATGTTACACTGCTGCAGTCATTACACTTGGGTAGAATCCCAAAGCTGAGGTAGGGAGGCTGGTTCTATAAGGCATTAGGGGGAGCTATAAGGCTCTGCAGCACTGCAGTGGCAAAGCCAGCTCTGGATTTAAAGTAAAGAGGCAGATAGTAATGCTTGGTAAAGGTATGTACAGAACTCAAAGGTGCTGCTTCCAAAATGTCTTTGGTAGGTACTCCTCTGAGGTAGGCAGTAGAAGTGGCTGTTGCCCTGGTGGAATGAGACCTAATGCTGTTAGGTACAGTTTTCCCATGGTGTGTACAGCAGAAACGTATACAGTGTCCTATCCATTTTGAAATGGTTTGTTTTAAAATGGCTTTTCCCTGTGCTCCTGCAGCATATGCTACAAACAATTGCTCAGTTTTCCTGAAAGCTTTGGCTTTGTCCAAGTAGAAGCGTAACTGCCCATGTCCAAAGAATGCAGAAGTCTCTCCCCTTTATTCTGTGGGTTTGGATAAAAAGTTGGCAAGTGAACAGTTTGGTTTAGAGCCACACTTGATACCACCTTTGGCATAAAAGTAGGGTTTGTTCTTAAAGACACCCTGTCTTGGTGGAAAATTATGAAAGGTTCCACTGCCATTATACCTGTAATTCTGAAACTCTTCGTGCTGAGGTTATTGCCAGGAGCAGAGCAGTTTTCCAAGAGACATATTTCAAGTCTGCAGAGTTAGCTGGCTCAAAAGGAGGTAAAGTTAATTTTTCCAACACGAAGTTGAGGTCCCAATTTGGGGTTGGTGCTCAACGGGGCGGCCTTATGTTTTTAGCCCCTCTGAGGTACTGTTTTAGCAAAGGATTAGAAAAAATAGGTGGGTCCGTGTTGTAATGAGCAGAGATGGCAGAGGCATGGATCTTGATGGATGAAAAGGAGAGGCCTTTGTCCAGCATCTCAGGTAAATATTGTAGTATCTAAGGAATATTTGGGACAAGAGGGTCAAGGCTGTGAGCCTGGTTCCAAGCACAGAATCTCTTCCATTTGTCCGAATAGGCTTTCCTGGTGCTAGGCCTTCTGGCCTCCAGAATGACATCCATAACAGCTTTGGAGAGATGCATTGCTTGCTTGACTAAGGAATCTGCCATGCAGCCAGGTTTAAAGTCTTTAACTGGCTGTGAAGTATCTGATTGTTGTGCTGAGTCAGAAGATGTGGGATTTGTGGTAAAATCCAGGGTGGACCTTGTGCTAAGTTCTTTAATACTGGGTACCAGTGCTGGCGTGGCCAGCCTGGAGCAATCAGGATCATCCTTGGCTTTTCTTGCCTGGCTTTTAGGAGTACCTTTGGAAGGAGAGGTAGTGGTGGGAAAGCATATACTTGTAGGTTTTTCCAGCTGAATGAGAGGGCATCCACTTTCCAAGCTTGTGGGTTGTAAGTCCTTGTGCAAATTTCTGAAGCTGGCAGTTCATTGGGGATGCAAACAGATCTATGTCCGGGCTCCACCATTTTTGTGTTATCATTCTGAATATTTGTGGATGTAATTTCCACTCGTGCGGATCCATGATGTTTCTGCTTAAGTCATCTGCCAGTGTGTTTTTCTCTCCTGGCAGGAATTGTGCTTACAGATGAACTTGATAGGTTAGAGCTGTGTTCCACATGGTCATGGCTTGTCTGCAGAGGGGATAAGAATGAATGCCCCCTTGCTTGTTTATGTACCACATAACTGTGGTGTTGTCTGTCTTTAGTAGTAGATGTCCTGGATGCAGAAGGTCCTTGAAAGCTATAAGGGCATTTTGTACAGCTAGCATCTCTTTTTGATTGATGTGAAGATGCCTTTGTTCTGCAGGCCACTTGCCCTGAATACATTTTCCTGCCATGTGTGCTCCCCGGGCGTAATCCGATGCATCTGTTGTCAGTGTTTGCCTGGCTGTGGGTTGAGTGAAAGGCTGTCCCTTGTTGAGGTGACATGCTTGAGCCCACCATCGAAACTCCTGTTGAAGGCAAGGAATTAGTGGTATTACTGTTTCCAAACTTTGACAGTGTTGAGACCAGACACTCTTTAGGTACCATTGTAGTTCCCTCATATGCAGTCTGGCATATGGAATTAGTAGTATGCAAGATGCCATGTAACCCAATGCCTGCAGAATTTTTCTTGCAGGGAGTCGGGTTTTTGTTGCCATCAATTGAAAATATTGAGTCAGTTGTCCTTGCTAGTCTGGCGTGAGATGAGCCATCTGGGCTGTTGTATTCAAGCTGGCACCCACAGGAATATTATCTCTTGTGAGGGCACTAGTTTTGACTTCTTTTCGTTTACTGTGTACCCTAGGCAACTTAACTTTTTTTTACAAACGCCAGATGAGAAGAATGTCCTTGCTCTCTGCTTGAATCAGGCAGTCGTCCAGGTACAGATACATTTGAATTCCTTTCTGTCTGCAAAATGCCATTACTGGGGCCAGGCACTTTGTGAAGACCCTGGGCGCAGTAAGTATTTGGTAGTGCATTGAACCAGCTATGAATCTGAGGTATCTTCTGCAGTTTTGTCTGACAGGGACATGCAGGTATGCCTCCTTGAGGTCCAAAGTTACGAGCCAAGCTTTCTTGCCCAGCATGGGAAGAAGCTGCTGTAGTGTCACCATTTTGAATTTTGGAACATCCAGTTAAGTGTTTAGAGAAGAAAGATCCAGAATGGGCATCCAGGCTTTGTCCTTTCTGGGAACCAGAAAGAGTCTTGAGTAAAATCCTTGTCCTTGCTCCCGTGTTGGTACCTTTTGAATAGCACTCATGTCCATGAGTGCTGTCATTTGTCTTTGAGCCTCTGCCCATTGATTTGGTGGCAGATTTGGCATTCCTTTCAACCTTGGCAGAGTGCGAAAGTGGAACCTGTAGCCTTGAGATACAATGTTGAGAACCCATTTGTCTTTGGTGATCATATGCAAACTGTGACAGAAAAGTGCCAGTTTTCCTCCCAGGGGGGCTGCCAAGAGGGAACTGTTTGGCAGCTGTAGTGGGAAGTCACTGGGGCTGTTTTTTGTAAGGTTGAGGCCGGTCTTCCCCTTCTTTCTGGGTTGATCCACCACATTGTCGAAGCCTGTAAGGACCTTGTCGTTGACCTCTACCTCTTGGAAGTCTGTATCTGCCCCTTTGAGGTCTAACTGGAAAGGACCAATTTTTTTTTGCCAATTTCTGCTAAATTGAGGAGGCTGAACCTGTAAGAAATCCTTCACCGTTTGCACAGATTTTGCCTTATCCTCCATTTTCTTTAATACCTCTTCTGCCTTAACTCCAAATAAAACATCCTGCTGCAAAGGTGCATCCAATAATTTTGCTTTAACATGATCTGGTAACGTCTGTTCTTTTAACCAAGCATGTCTGCTAATGACAGAACCTGTAACTGCTGCTCTACAGGAGGCCTCTAATGAATCAAAACCACATTGCAAAGTATGTTTTCCCACTTGTTCAGCTGCATGCAATAAATCCTGCATTTCTTTATAATTAGGAGGATGAGTTTGGAAGCATTTTTTGTTTCAGCTGAGACATCAAATATTGTTATTTTAGCATGTGAAACTGGCAATTTAAGGCCCTCATTGCTAAAGTTGCAGATGTATATACTTTCTTCCCCCATCTATCTAATGCTCTGGAATCTCTGTCAGAGGGGACTGGATTCTTTGCTATGGAGGCCTTTACCCCTTTGAGGCCCTGAGAAATAGTTTCAGGGTCAGCAGGGCTTTTATAAAGAAATTTGTGAGAGTCAGGGACTCTCTAGTATCTGTCAGGCTTAACTGGAGCAGGAGGTAAAGAATCAGGATTTAAACTGGATTCAGTATACACATCATCCACAATGTCCAACAATGGCAGAATAGCAAGGGGTCTGTGTTGAGGTAATAAAAGGAAATCTGAGCCTTTTCTTGGATTCTGAATAATCCTGGCCCTCCCAATGGAAATGCTCCCTCATGGTATGCGAGGTTTCCCCAAAGGAGTAGTCCTCTGGCGGAGAGGCTGAAGGAATTGATTCCTCAGCATCAGAATCCTCATAAGGGGGTAAAGAGTATCCTAGGTCTGAGGATGAATCTGAAGAGATGGATACCTGGTCGGAGGAGTCATAGTCAGCATCCTGTCTAGGCTTTTTATCAGGAGGGGGATGGAGCCCCCTGACCAGATTGATTAAGTCTTCGGCCATTTTCAGCATTTGTTTCCTAGGCATGGAGGCCTGTCCTGGAGAATGTTGAATTTGTTTCTTTGTTTTTAAAGGAGTTTTAGTCTTAGCAGAAGATTTAATGGTTAACTGAGTAGGTCTGAAAACACCCTCTGAAGCTATGGGTTGTTCAGCTACTCCGGATCACTTTGAAGGGTTAGTCTCGGGCTGTAAATCTGGTGCGTCCGAAAGCCCAGCCATCTCCATGCGAGAGTCAGAGGTGGCTTGAGGTTCTAAAGATGCGGTCGTCAGGGGCTGCGAAGGCACCTCACTGAAAACCAGCGACTGGCCTAGAAGAGGCTTAGTCAGTTTTGGGCCTCGGATGCCTGTCCTTGTCTTTGTGCTTTTTGTGTATTCCGGTCGTCGGTAGTTCCGACGGCCTGGTATAATTGAATTTTCTACCAAAATAATGTCGGGCAAAATTAAACAGACGTTTAATAGTGCGCTTGTTAAACCTAGCACAAAACCGACAACCTGTGACGTCGTGGTCTGGGCCTAGGCATGGGATACATCATAAGGATTTCCATTCCTATTGTATTTGCTTCCCACAAGAAATACAGTTATTAACTTTTACTGACATCGGTCTGAAACAAGAAAAAGTTTCCCCAACAGGGTACTTAGCTTTGTAGAAGACTTCGGTTCTGGAGTCAATGAAAATCTCAGGAGTAGGCCGACCGGCACTTGCGAACTGCTGTTGCTTCGGGCACCACGTGGCAAGAAAGACTGAAGAAAATGGCGCCGGCTGCATCTTATATACCCCTGTTGCACTGATGTCAGGGAAAAAGAGTCAGCAACCGACACCAGACCAAGACTTTGGAACTCAGGCCGACTGCGGGACCGCCTGACTGCAGGATAACCCAAGTGTAATGACTGCAGCAGTGTAACACGATGAACATCGCCTCTTGCGGGGTTTAAAAGGAGGGGGTGAGCCCTCCGACCCAGAAATAGCCTCAGAGAAAGGAGACTTGAGGAGACCTTTCAAACTTATTCATCCTCTCATTGAGAGCCCTGGAAGAGAAGGTTTTTACAGATCCCACATGGAGGATCTACAGTCAAGTGGGAGACATTAAGACAGTAGACACAAGTCATAGCCATCGGAAAGTGGTAACTTACGGCCACAATCCTTGCACTGATTGAAACCAACGGAACTTTTCTTATCTGGCTGCTGTTACGGAGAAGCACAGTAGTAAAAGGAAGAATAATGGCTACCCAAGAAAAGGGTAAAAGAGAAAAAGGATTACCAACAATGGTAATGGAGAATTACCACAAGGTAAGAAAAGACTAAAGGGAGAGAGTCTAAAGTGAGTGATAAGGTAGGAAAATATTAGAATAAACTTTTGAGAAAATTTTAGATTAATAATATATAAAAACTGTCAAAAAGTAGACAGCAGAAACAGTGACTTGACATAGCTGTTATGCAATGCAGCAAAAGACATCCGAGGTAACAGGGAGTAGAGCATTCTGGGTAGGACCTTGGCTCAAGAGTTTTTGGCTGACATGAGCTTGATATCGGCCAGCTCGATTCCGAGGACTGAACTCATAATTCATCAGTAAGGAATGAAGATCATCATCATCAAATACTATTTTCAGATATTTTAATTTTCTAACCTACAGTATTAAAAGAAAAATTCAAGCCAACAGTCTGCTTGTTCTCAAAAATTGAGATAATGTTTCCAGTAAACCATCAGCTACAGCATAAGAAAATGGTCATTTCTGTTTGACACTGTATTTAGCTGTGATGTCATATCAAACCACAAAGATAAATCAAATACTTGTCATTCGTACATGCGCCACCTCAAGCACAGCATTTAAAAAGGTTCAGCAAACAGATGCTTATCATACATAACTGCAATCAGGAGTCAAAAGTAGTTTCCAGAGTGTGAGATATGAAGTAAAACCGACATACCAGAGCTCCATGCAATTAAAATGGACACATCTCTGACAGTAGACTCGTTCACAACTTGAGTATTAGCAAGTTCAGGTACACAGTATGTATACAAATGAGATGTAGCCATTGTTATCCTTTGTTGACCAGATTAGTCTCACTAGACTAGTAGCCTCTTTTCAGCTGAGACTTAAGGTGGTACTTACACTACTAGGGCAAATTTGGCAACGGCATCTGGGAATCTCCCCTTCTCGTCACTATCGTGATTAGAACCCATTTAGGAGAAGCACTTCTTGTTTCCGTTCCAGGCACACAGGCAGCCCAGAGATACAGGGAGGTAGAAAGAGGAGGAGATGGAATGGTGAATAAATGGAAGAGAAAGCAAATATTGAAACCAGAGGTGTGCAGGATTCTGAAGAATTGTTTCAAAGAAATCTGTTGGATGGAGATGAGTCAGCAAACAATGGATGCACAATTACAACCCTCCAGTTGGGAATGTTGCAGAATGATTTACTTAAAGAAATGGTGGTGGAGAGTGAGCGAGAAAATGAAGGATGTTTCCTGGAGGGACGTTAGAGAAAATAAAAAAGGAGAATGCAGAGACCATCCTGAAGAAAAGTGGGGAGATGGAAAAGAAAACATATGCAGAGAAAGTAAAACAAGGCAAAAGTGGAGTAGCAGAAAAGGCAGAAGAAAATGAAAAGGGGAAGTACCTAGTAAATGATTCAAAGTATATGTAAAGGCACATGAGCTAAGAGCATTTAGTCTTACTTGAGACTTTTTTTCTAATGGAAATTTTTTTTGAATACAAAAAAAAAAGAGACTGTAACCCATGGAATTTCTGTGTAGTAAAATAATTTAACAGGGAAACAAAAAAAAAATAATGTACAATTTCAAACACAGGTCGAAAGATACTTAGAAAGAACATCCGAAAACTTTATAAAGTAGTAGACACAGCAAAAGTTTATATCAAAAGGGGTTTATACACTGGTGGCTGGAACTACTATTGTGTTAAAAATAGAAAGACAAAAACTATGCATACACCAAGCATGACAAATGTGAAGGGGAATAAAAGTCTGTTGGGGACAACCCAAAACTTTCTTTTTTGAGGAAAAGAAAGTTAATTTGAAAGAAAGTGTGACAAAAGAAAATGTTATACTTGTGGGAGAAATGGAGCAAGATGCAAAAATGTGAAATAAAATGTTATAAATGTAACAAAATTGGGCATTTATGGGGGGAGTGCAAAAATGAAAACAGTAAGGAAAAAAGACATTTTAGAAATAATTGAAAAAGAAAAATCTGACGAGAAAAAAAACAAAGGACATAAAAGAAGGTTCTGAAATAAGTGTTGAAAAAGACACAGTGGGAGGCAGCAAAAAAAAAAAAAAAAAAAAAAAAAAAAAGGAGACTTCTAATGGTAAAGGGGTAAACGAAAAATTAAATTTAAAGG
>NC_056743.1:1104221042-1104241042 GCF_019279795.1 Protopterus annectens
AATAATTTCGGATTGTGGATAATGCCCTCTCTGTTTTTGCAGGCTTGCATTGTCATGCCTGCTGTTGGTGTGATGGACGGATTGCATTCACTGTGTGGAAGGAATCCTTCAGAGAAGGCAAACAGACATAGTAGTGATGGTTTTAGTGACATTTATTTTTTTAACAATTTGTAAATACAATAATGGTTAAAAGTAAGCAAGTGTGGGTTAAACAACTTCTCAGTGTCTGTGTTTTACTTCTCTGAAGAATTTCTTCTGCAGGTTCAAAATAAGACAAACGATAGCCTCCATGAAAAGTGCAGCGTGCCTGTGTAATGCACGCAAAAAAACCCCAGGAAGATGGTTTTCTCCACTGTCTCTGTTCCCGAAAGTAATCTTAAGCTATTCCCCAGCAAAACACACTCTGAACACCACTTTACAGTAAATGCAAAGTTTTGGGGCACTACTACACATTTACAAAGACAGTTTCAATTGCTTCATGCACTCTATCTGTGGTGGTATGCGCATTTCTCAACTGTGAAAATTTGGTTGCAATAATACACAAGTACCAAAAAATTTAACAAAGGGAAAATCAAGAGTCGGAAGATGAGATTTCTTTAAGGGAGCTAGATGTGCGGCACAGTTGTGCTGCGAATAGCTTTGTCGCCTCACAGAAAGAGGTTGTCCAGTTAAGATTCTCAGATGGGATGCCTTCTCTGCAGAATCTGCATGCCTTCCCTACATTGAAGTGGGTTTCCTCCAGGTGCTCAGATTTCCTCCTACATTCCACTCCAAAGACATGCATCTGGAGCATTTCTCCCTGAGCTTCCACTGAAAATGGGCTCTGTCCCAGTTGTACTTTCCTGGTAAACAAATGTTTGAAATAGGTAAACAAGTAAATAAAAGTATTATAACATGTAAATATAGATTTGGCTTCAGCACCAAATGGAATAGGGTATGAAATGTATAAAAATTTAAGGGATTGGCATTTTTTTTTTAAAGACTGTGAATGAATGGTTAAATGAAGGTTTTCTGTATAAACAATTATGTAGTAGAATATTTAAATTCAAATGGAAAACAGAAGATAACTGAAAAGGAGACGGTACTTAAAAGATCTTTATGAAAACATACAAGAGAGATTTGAAACTAAAATGGAAAATACTAGGAAGACCTCATACGTATGTTTATGTAGAATATTAAGGGGAAGAATGGTCAATAATTAATAATGATAGAGAAGTTGTGGATAAAATTATGAATAGTAAAGAAGAAAATGAAAATTATGGAAGTCCATCCATCTCGTAGTCTAAAAGAATAGTTGAAGAATCAGACATTAGCAGTGTGAACAATGCATGAAGCTTTATTTTTCTGTACCCTGTATTAACCTTGTCCTGCAGCAAATGCTGTCTAGCCCTCATACCCAGAACATGTAATCTTATGGGTAATAATGAAAGAATACAAGTGAGAAAGTTATGAAATTGTTATTAGTATATGCTGACATACATAAAGAAAAAGACTTGTAAATGGCTGGTTAAGCCAAGAGGTACATGTGAAGAGTGGTTTAAGACAGGGGATGCCCAGTGAGTTGCATACTCTCTGCATTAGTTCTGAATTTGACAGTTTGTGAAATAAATAACAAAAATGAAGGAGGGGGGCTGTACAACACCTGAAGGGCTAGGAATTCCACTTCTGTTAATGTATACAGAGGACATTATAATAAAACTGGTAAAAAAAAAACAAACTTGGTTAAAAGATGTATTAATTTGCAGAAATGAGTGTCTAGAGGTATAGGGGTGACTTTAAAGAGAAAGTAAAGATAGGGGGTATATATTTTACAATGAGACAGAGGCCTAATCTGAGCTCTACACAAAAGCACTATACAACCATATTCATAGCTACATAGGAGGAGGCAGTATCTGTCAGTCAAACCTATGACTACTGGCAAAAATAAACTATCCTGGTGGACCTGTAGCATAAACAGACTTTTCAACAAAAGGAAAGTAATCCTCTCTAAAGTCAACACATTCAGACAAAACAGTGCAAAGACATTCAGAAAGATCTGGAAACACAGGTTGACAGCAACCTCTTTTGAGCACCACATTGACACTGTGGTCAGAACATCCTTCTATGTGGCACATCTCATTACTAAGGGTTTTGCATCCAGGAAGAAAGAGGTCATTGCCTCCCTCTATGCTTCCCTCATTAGGCCAATCATGGAGTACACTGCCCCATTTGGCATGTACCTCACTAAACACATGCAACAACCGGAGAGGCCACAAAAGTACCTCACAAAGAGGATCCTAGACCTTAAACATTTGTATATGGACAGACTAAAAAAACTACTCTCAGTCTCATATAGCCTACTTAGAAGTGATCTCTGCTCGACTTACAAAGCCATGTCTGACCCAGCTCAGTTAGAAATGCTACATCTGAAGAAATACCAATCCCTCCGCACCACACGCTCCAGAGACCTCAACCTCATTACTACAATTACACAGGCTCATAACCCAGAGACTGCCCATGCTATGGAATAGACATCTCATACATGTCAAGCAGAGAACCTCACTGGCCCTCTCCAAGAGGCATCTTGAGGAGTGAATGGGAAATAGAAAATTCACCCCAGGGATCATTCCAGTGGCTTTACTCGACAGAGGCAATGGGAACCAAGGTCGGGTGGCACAATGCCAGGGTAATCCTACAGGCTAGGCTTGTAAAGGCTCCAGGGCCATTACCCTAGTACACACCTATTAACAATACACAATAAGCTGGTCAATTCTGCCAAAAGTAGGCGAAAGAGTACCATATGGCTTTTTTTTCTGTATATATCCATTTTTTTTATATAATTACGTTCGCAATCTGAAGCAAACTGGCTCACTTAACAGGACACGTTGTCCGGATAAGTGAATACACTTTTGATAAGAAATCTGTTACAAGCGGTGTTACACAGGGCTCAGTGCTCATATCCTTCCTGTTTGATATACACTTCTCTGAAGTGAAGGCCAATGTCGGGGGGGTTTCTGCCTTAAAAAATTTGCAGACTGTAAGCCAGGAGCAATGACCGAATCCCTAAATGATGCTGACATCCTACAAACAGTCCTAAAAATGGCAAACAACTGGTGCCAGAACCAGGGTCTGAGACCAAATGCTTGGAGAGAAAAAAAAAAAAAAAAAAAAAGGCTTAACCATACCATTCTGTAAATCAGATCTCTCAAATCATAATACTGATAACAAACCCTTAAAAGTACACCCAGTGACGAGATATCTAGGAACACTGACAGAAAGTAACCTAAACTTTGACTACCAGGTAGCTATGGTAGTGAGGAAATCCTTGTGTGTGGCTCAACTTCTAGATAAAGTCATAGCATCAAGAGCAAAGAAAGTCATATCGCCATTGTACTCTGCTCTCATCAGGCCCATAAGAGTTCAATGCTCCCTTCTACCTAACCAGGCACTTCCACCAAGTGGAGTGACCAAAAACAAAGCATAAAACACTGTCTTTTGCAAACAGACTAAAGGTCCTATCCATTTATTCGGTCTCTTATAGTCTGTTAAGAGGCAACTTATGCTTTATCTACAAGGCATTCCCTGATCCATCCCTGATGAAAAAGTTACATATTCACAAGAAAAATTATGAGTTACAGGTTCCATAGACTTGTGACTCAGAATCTGCTGGAAAGGAGAGATCTGTATCCCAAAAGCTATCCTGTCTATGGAATAAACTTCCCATCTTCGTAAAACAAAAGCCCATCCCTCACGCTCTTAAAGAATTTGGATAAATGGATGGGGAACCACATTTTCACTCTAGGGAAAATGCCCATGTCCCTTATGGAGAGAGGCAGTCTGTAAAATGATTCAAGGCTCACTAATAGGACTATAGGACTCCTATGCCTCACCCATAACTTCTACCCAGTATGGAGTCCCTCTGCATTAAGTCAAACACTATTCTCCTAGAGGGACTCCCTCTTATAATTTGGGAGACATACATCCACTAACATGTATGGCCAGAGACTTCTGAACTTCATCAATGCAAACTTAGTCCACATCCCAAGCAGAGATAATAAAATCCTGGACTTGGCCCTCACCAATATGGGACAGGTTTGCGTCCTACCAATCACAAATCTCACTACAGACTACAAATAAAGCAACATTTCACCTTAAGATTGAAGCCAGACAAGGACTGGGATTTTGGACGCAGATCCTCAAGAACTGTCACAAATATTACATTCCTACAGTGGTAGAATGTATACCAAGATCCAAGACAACACGGGAATGGATAAAGGAGATTCTGCCAATAGGGATAACTGCAATTAGTGGGTACAAAGAATAGGCACGAGGAGCTGGAATTTACTGGAGGAAGATAGCAAGGGACCAAGGTAATTGGGCAGTTTTGTCCAATTTATTAGTCAATTATAATTCGCTAACTAGAAAATGAATTCTAATTAGAATAACCATTTAAATTCTAATTAGGTGTTTTGAACCAATTCTAATTAAGACGTCTTAATTAGAAGTTTAGACATATTTTACAATACAAATAAAACTGCATAATAAATTTATGTAATATTTGCCAGTGATTGAAATGTAGTAATCAAACAGTGTATTAACCTATCATCTTACCGTAGCAGCAACCCATTCCAGTTTTTGTTCCGAATCACATTTTACCCAGTTACCTACATCGCGTGCAACTTCCGTCTTCCGGTTCCTGTTTAATGTTTAATTTGACTGTAAACATGGCAGACTTTGTTCAAGAAATGCCAGCCAATATTGCAACTTTTTTCACAGACTTTGAACTAAATGTTATAAATGATAATAAAAATGCAACTTTCTGGAGGCTGTAGGGCCTGTATGAGAAGAATTACCGGCGATTGTAAGCCAACAAGGGTGACTTCTAATTTTGTAAGTCACTCAAAGCTGTGTAATCCTGGCAAATACAGCACTTATGAGGCAGAAACATGAAAAGAGGCAGAAACATGAAAAGAAGAACCTAAGACAGGATCTGGATATCTGTTCTGTAAAGATTTTCGTCCCATCGTCACAAAGCATTTCGAGCAGTCTTGATGATGCGGTCAATAAATCTGTTGTGCTAGATATGCTTCCTTTGAGTCTGGTCGAATAAGGATTTTGTTTTCTAACAAGTCTGTGGAAGGTTGGGTGCCAGGCTGGCAACTCGACACAGTGAAACTCCACTGCCAATCATGAGTGGACAGGTGATCCGCTGTAGTGACCCCTCACCAGGAAAATCCAAAAGAAGATTGTACAACCATTCTATCATATTCCAACCAGAGCAAAGTTTACCATGGAAGTTCAGGATCAGTCCACACAGATGATAAAACAAGACAACCACCGATTCTCAGTATTGCTGTACCTAAGCGGATATATGGTCCAGTCAGCATATGCATACCTACTTCAGAGTAAGATGGTCATTCATACACAACCAGAAGATGGAAACCTGACTGGTGAGCATGAAAGTTTTACGGGCTCACATAGGGCAGAAAACATTCCCATAATTTATCAATCTGTTACGAAACAACTCAAGTCGGAAGACAGCTGTCGGAATAGTCACAGATAATGCTGCCAACATGGTGAAGCCATTCCTGAAGGCTGTTGATGTGACAATGCAGATGAAGACGAGGAAGGTGACAATGCAGATGAAGACGAGGAAGGTGACAATGCAGATGAAGACGAGGAAGGTGACAATGCAGATGAAGACGAGGAAGGTGACAATGCAGATGAAGACGAGGAAGGTGACAATGCAGATGAAGACAAGGAAGGTGATAAAGAAGCAAGAGAAGAGGTGGAACATGTTCTAGTTGACTGGGAACAACTTTAAGAGGGTGCGCTACACGTGTGGCATACACTTCACAATTGGCAGTTCACTCCAGACTAGCTGAAACATCAAATATAAACAATGTCCTGGCTGTAGGTCAAGGAGTGTATATATACACCTTTAAGAAGCTATCCAAGGGCTTGCACTAAAGTATAAATACTGAGCACATGGCTAGCCAGACTGCCATTTTGTAGTTAGCTGTTGAGGTGCAAGTTATGTAAGTTCTGTTAGTTCGAAGACATTTTTATACAGGCTGCATTTTCTGATAAAGATGACCATACAAAGGCATTTACTCTACTTAGTTTAGCTGGGTCAGAACCCATAGAAAGGAAACACTCATTTGTATATGGACATGCTATCTATACTGAAGAGGGGGGAAAACAGTCATTGTTGTAACAGCTGAGTCAAGGGAGGACCCAGAGTGCTCAAAATGTAAACTTAGAGAAATGTGCAACTCCCAGACAAATGTTACAATGAAAAGGCACTTATTCTACACAAGGGATCAAAAGCCTGCTGAAACTTTTGCAGCATATACAGCTGACCTGAGAAATAAAGCAAAAACATGCAGATTTAGTGACTTAAGGGATGAGCTGATAAATTACATGTGTGTGTGGTACAAAAGATGATGCGAGAAAGATTTTGCTTCATGACAGTGATTTAACTTTGAATAAAGTCATTGAGATTGGTCAGATATAAGAGCTCACAGAAATGCACATGAATATGCTTACAAATGAGAGCAGCTCTAAAAGGCACAGTGATAAAAGTTATGTTGTTAGCATGCAGCAGGTCGTTAAACAGGCCCAAGCACATGGCAGCTGTAACCCCTGCAGCACTCACTAGTAAAACCCAAAACTTTCTAGTAAATTCCAAACTTTGCACAGTCTCAGTAAAGCAGAAGAGTCAGCAAACTTGAAGCATGGGCCCCATCCACTTTGGTGGAGGTCATGAACCTAAAGGGGAAAAATGTGCCACAAATGTAATAAATGGAATCACTTCAAAAGATTTTGTAAGTCAAAAGAATGTGGGCACTTATTAAAAGGGAACAATTTAGGAAATGAATTAATCAGTTAAACGGTGGCAGCCCTGCTCTATATGTTGATGGTGTGTTGGTACTTCATGAAACAGTCAGTGCAATAAATTTTAAGAGCCAAGAATGAAGTATTTTATATTGTTTGGATAAATGATAAACCCACAGACCTCAAAGTTGACAGAGGTTCCAAGTACAATGTTATGTCAGCAGAAACATTTGCCACAGTGTGTAAAGGTGAAAGGCTCGATTTTGCAAGGTGTGCAAACTTGTTGCTTATAGAGGTGAATAAATTCAAATTAAAGGCTCAGTAGTGCTTTCATGTTACTCTGAAGACGCTATGGCTTATTATTTCATGTGGTCAAGAAGCACGTTCAGTCATTATTAGGGCTCAGACAGTTTGAAAATGGGACTGCTTTCAATTAATAAAGTAGTCCATCAGGTTAGCTTAAAGACCACTACTCTAATTGTGCCCAGCACTTTTTTTCCACTTATGCTGATCTTTTCCAAGACAAACTAGGCAAAAATCCAGTTATGTACGCCACAAAGTTAGACCCAGAGGTCAGTCCAGTTATCAGTCCAGCACGTAAAGTTCCAATAGCCATACAGGACAGAGTCAGGCCCAAACTACATAAAATGACTCGACAAGGTGTGAGTTGTCCAGTTGAAACTACAACTGAATGGGTATCTTCCATGGTGGTAACTCATAAGAAAAGCTCAGATGACATCAGAATATGTAGTGACCCATGAGATTTGAACAAAGTGCTAAAAAGACCTAATCATCCAAATGCGCACAACTGAAGTGAAAGCCTTAATGGTAAATACCACTTTTTCTGTCTTGGATGCAGAGTGTTCATTCTGGCAAATTCAGCTTGACAAAAATAATTGTTCACTACTATTAGTACTCCGTTTGGCAGGTACAGATTTTTAAGATTGCCATTGGAGATAAATTCTGCAAGTGAAGTCTTTCAGCGTGCAATGGAGCAAATTTTTTCTGGGTATCTTTGCACTATTATAGTAGACGACATACTGGTAAGAGGTTGTGATGAAGCAGGACATGAAAGAAACTTCAGAAAAGTTCTAGAAAGTGCACATCAAGCACGTCTTAAACTCAACCCAAATGTAAGTTCAGGCTACAAGAATTTCCTTATGTTGGTCACTTATTTACCAGTATAGGCTTACGACCAAACCCTTCAAAGCAAACAGCCATTCTTGAGATGCCACTTCCAGACAATGTTCAAGCCCTGCAACATTTTTTTTAGCATGGTTAACTACCTAGGCAAGTTCATTCCAGACTTGAGCCAACTTTCAGCACCACTAAGAGAGCTGACACGTAAAGATGTATCCTGGTCTTGGTTAGAGCAAAGTACAGTTGTGTACACTTACCATAAATGCAGATGTTAGAGTGTATTCACTGTTGCAGTCATTACATTTGGGAAATCTGCTTGCAGGTTGCCCTCAGTCGGCCTGAATAACAAAGTCTTGGGTCCTGTGTCGGTTGCTATCTCTTCTTCCATGACGTCAGGGGTGTAAAACATGCAGCAGACGCCATTTTAATCAGTTTTTCTTGCCCCAGATGTCAGATGGCCCCCCAAATGGGGAGCAAAATAAATAAAGTGTATATATGTGTATATATCTATATCTATCTATCTATATAACACACTAATATATATATATATATATATATATATATATATATATATATATATATATATATATATATATATATATATATATATACACATACACACACACACATATACATACACATATATATATATCCACATACACACACACACACACACATATACATACACATATATATATATCTCTATGTAATTTGGAACACAAAAAATATACCTCCACCTAAAAGCAAATACACCAAAAAGGCCTTTGAGCATAGTAAAGGAAGAAGACATATAATGAGAGAAATAGGGGTCTGGTGGGTAAAGTAGTTTTGTACCTACCATAAATGTAGATGTTAAGAGTGTATACACTGCTGCAGTCATTACACTTGGGTTATCCTGCAGTCAGGGGGTCTCGCAGTCGACCAGAGTTCCAAAGTCTTGGTCCGGCGTCGGCTGCTGTCGCTTCTTCCCGGACGTCAGTGCGCCAGGGGTATACAAGATGCAGCAGACGCCATTCTCTTCAGTTTTTCTTGCCCCAGATGTCAGGTGCCCACAAAAAGGTAGGCAATGTAAATTGCTAATAAAAGAACATACATAAGAAAGGCAATCAAAAACTTTCAGTTACCAGCAAATACTCCCCATAGGTAGCAAAGGGTAGAAGTCTTAGATAAGTACCAGCAAATGAGAGGGGAAGGAGGGAGGGTAACCTAGACTGCAGCAGTGTATACACCCTAACATCTACATTTATGGTAGGTACAAAACTATACTATGTTCATCGTGTTACACTGCTGCAGTCATTGCACTTGGGTAGAATCCCAAAGCTGAGGTAGGGTGGCTGGTTCTATAAGGCATTAGGGGTGGCAAGGCCCTGCAGCACTGCAGTGGCAAAGCCAGCTCTGGAGGCAGATGGTAATACTTGGTGAAGGTATGTACAGAACTCCAAGTTGCTGCTTCCAAAATGTCCTTGGTAGGTACTCCTCTGAGGTAGGCAGTTGAAGTGGCTGTTGCCCTGGTGGAATGAGACCTAATGCTGTTAGGTACATTTTTCCCATGGTGTGTATAGCAGAAACGTATACAGTGCCCTATCCATTTTGAAATGATCCGTTTTGAAATGGCTTTTCCCTGTGCTCCTGTAGCATATGCTACAAACAACTGCTCAGTTTTCCTGAAAGCTTTCGTTTTGTCCAAGTAGAAGCGTAACTGCCTGTGTATGTCCAAGGAATGCAGAAGTCTCTCCCTTTTATTCTGTGGATTTGGATAGAAAGTTGGCAAGTGAATAGTTTGGTTTAGAGCCACACTTGATACCACCTTTGGCATAAAAGTAGGGTTTGTTCTTGAGACACCCTGTCTTGGTGAAAAATGATGAAAGGTTCCACTGCCATTAGTGCCTGTAATTCTGAAACTCTTCGTGCTGAGGTTACTGCCAGGAGCAGAGCAGTTTTCCAAGAGACATATTTTAAGTCTGCGGAGATAGCTGGCTCAAAAGGAGGTAAAGTTAATTTTTCCAAGACGAAGTTGAGGTCCCAAGTTGGAGTTGGTGCCCTACGGGGCGGTCTTATGTTTTTAGCCCCTCTGAGGTACTGTTTTAGTAAAGGATTAGAAAAAATTGGTGGGGCCGTGTTGCAATGAGCAGAGATGGCAGAGGCGTGGATCTTATTGGATGAAAAGGAGAGGCCTTTGTCCAGCATCTCAGTTAAGTATTATATCTGAGGAATATTTGGGACAAGAGGGTCAAGGCTGTGAGCCTGGTTCGAGGCACAGAATCTCTTCCATTTATCCGAATAGGCTTTCCTGGTGCTTGGCCTTCTGGCCTCCAGAATAACATCCATAATAGCTTTGGAGAGAGGCATTGCTTGCTTGACTACGGAATCTGTCATGCAGCCAGGTTTAAAGTCTTTAACTGGCTGTGAAGTATCTGACTGTTTTGCTGAGTCAGAAGAGGTGGGATTTGAGGCAAAGTCCATGGTGGACCTTGTGCCAAGTTCTTTAAGATTGGGTACCAGTGCTGGAGTGGCCAGTCTGGGGCAATCAGGATCATCTTTGGCTTTTCTTGCCTGTCTTTTATGAGTACCTTTGAAAGGAGAGGTAGTGGTGGGAAAGCATATACTTGTAGGTTTTTCCAGCTGAATGAGAGGGCATCCACTTTCCATGCTTGTGGGTGGTAGGTCTTTGTGCAGTATTTCTGTAGCTGGCAATTCATTGGGGATGCAAACAGATCTATGTCCGGGCTCCACCACTTTTGTGTTATCATTCTGAATATTTGTGGATGTAAGTTCCACTCGTGTGGATCCATGATGTTTCTGCTTAAGTCGTCTGCCAGTATGTTTTTCTCTCCTGGCAGGAATTGTGCTTGTAGATGAACTTGATAGGTTAGAGCTGTGTTCCACAAGGTAATGGCCTGTCTGCAGAGGGGATAAGAATGAGTGCCCCTTGCTTTCTTGTTTATGTACCACATAACTGTGGTGTTGTCTGTCTTTAGTAGTAGTTGTCCTGGATGCAGAAGGGCCTTGAAAGCTGCAAGGGCATTTTGTACAGCTAGCATCTCTTTTTGATTGATGTGAAGATGCCTTTGTTCTGCGGGCCACTTGCCTTGAATACATTTTCCTGCCATGTGTGCTCCCCAGGTGTAATCCTAAGCATCTGTTGTCAGTGTTTGCCTGGCTGTGGGTTGAGTGAAAGGCTGTCCCTTGTTGAGGTGACAGGCTTGAGCCCATCGAAACTCCTGTTGAAGGCAAGGAATAAGTGGTATTACTGTTTCCAAACAGTGACAGTGTTGAGACCAGACACTCTTTAGGTACCATTGTAATTTCCTCATATGCAGTCTGGCATATAGAATTAGTAGTATGCAAGGTGCCATGTAACCCAAGGCCTGCAAAATTTTTCTTGCAGGGAGTTGGGTCTTTGTTGCCATCAACTGGAAATATTGAGTCAGTTGTCCTTGCTTGTCTGGCGTGAGATAAGCCATCTGGGCCGTTGTATTTAAGCTGGCACCCAGGAATATTATCTCTTGTGAGGGCACTAGTTTTGACTTCTTTTCATTTACTGTGTACCCTAGGTAAATTAGCAATCTTTTTACAAACGCCACTCTGATGATGCCCTTTTGTTAAAGGGAGAAAGCGCTAAGTTGTGTTGCTTCATTTTACAGCTGTGCTGTTTGTTTCCATTAAAGACGCTGGTACACGCAGATTCCCGCTTGGTTTTTCACATTCAAGACTTTTGGTGCTGGTTGGAGTTTTATCGGTTGAATTCCTTTTTGTCTGCAAAATGCAATTACTGGTGCCAGGTATTTTGCAAAGACCCTGGGCGCAGTAGATAAGCCAAAGGGCAGTGCAGAGAATTGGTAATGCATTGAACCTGCTAAGAATCTGAGGTATCTTCTGCAATTTTGTCTGATAGGGACATGCAAGTATGCCTCCTTGAGGTCCAAAGGAGGAGCCAAGCTTTCTTGCCCAGCATGGGAAGAAGCTGCTGTAGTGTCAACATTTTGAATTTTGGAACATCCAGGTAAGTATTTAGAGAAGAAAGATCCAGAATGGGCCTCCAGGCTTTGTCCTTTCTGGGAACCAGAAAGAGTCTTGAGTAAAATCCTTGTCCTTGCTCCTGTCTCTCATGTCCACAAGTGCTGTAATTTGTCTTTGAGCCTCTGCCCATTGATTTGGTGGCAGATTTGGCATTCCTTTTAACCTTGGCAGAGTGTGAAAGTGGAACCTGTAACCTTGAGATACAATGTTGAGAACCCATTTGTCTTTGGTGATCATATGCCAATTGTGACAGAAATGTGCCAGTTTTCCTCCCAAGGGGGGCTGCCAAGACAGAAGTGTTTGGCAGCTGTAATGGGAAGTCATTGGGACTGTTTTTTATAAGGTTGAGGCCGGTCTCCCCCTTCTTTCTGGGTTGAAGCACCCCATTGTCGGGGCCTGTAAGTATCTTGTGATTGACCTCTGCCTCTTGGACGTCTGTATCTGCCCCTTTGAGGTCTGTAACTGGAAAGGACCAATTCTTTGTTGTCCAATTTCTGCTAAATCGAGGAGGCTGAACCTTTAAGAAATCCTTCACCATTTGCATAGATTTTGCCTTATCCTCCATTTTCTTTAATACCTCTTCTGCCTCAACTCCAAATAAAACACCCTGCTGCAAAGGTGCATCCAATAATTTTGCTTTAACATGATCTGGTTAAGTCTGCTCTTTTAACCAAGCATGTCTTCTACTGACAGACCCTGTAACTGCTGGTCTACAGGAGGCCTCTAATGAATCTAAACCACATTGCAAAGTATGTTTGCCCACTTGTTCAGCTGCATGCAATAAATCCTGCATTTCCTTATAGTTAGGAGAATCTGAATTTGGAAGCATGTTTTGTTTCAACTGAGACATCAAACATTGCTGATATTTTAGCATGTGAAACTAGCAATTTAAGGTCCTCATTGCTAAAGTTGCAGATGTGTATACTTTCTTCCCCCATTTGTCTAATGCTCTGGAATCTCTGTCAGAGGGGACCGGATTTTTTTGCTGTAGATGCCTTTACCCCTTTGGGACCCTGGGAAATAGTTTCAGGGTTGGCAACAGGGCTTTTATAAAGAAATTTGTGAGAGTCAGGGACTCTGCAGTATCTGTCTGGCTTAACTGGAGCAGGAGGTAAGGAATCAGGATTTAAACTGAATTCAGAGTACACATCATCCACAATATCCAACACTGGCGGAATTGCAAAGGGTCTGTGTTGAGGTAAAAGAAAATCTGAGCCTTTTCTTGGATTCTGAATAATCCTGGCCCTCCCAATGGAAATGCTCCCTCATGGTATGTAAGGTTTCCCCAAAGGAGTAGTCCTCTGGTGGAGAGGCTGAAGGAATTGATTCCTCAGCATCAGAATCCTCATAAGAGGGTAAAGAGCATCCTTGGTCTGAGGATGAATCTGAAGAGATGGACACCTGGTCGGATGAGTCACAGTCTGCATCCTGTCTAGGCCTTTTATCAGGTGGAGGGTGGGACCCCCTGATCAGAGTAATTGGTTAACTGAATAGGTCTGAAAATACCCTCTGAAACTGCGGGTTGTTCAGCTACTCCGGATCCCTCTGAAGGGATCGTCTCGGTAGGCCGTAAATCTGGTGTGTCCGAAGGCCCAGCCATCTCCACGTGGGAGTTAGAGGCGGCCTGTGGGTCAAAAGAAGCGGTCGTCAGGGGCTGCGAAGGCACTTCGCTGAAAACTGGAGAACCGGCAACTGGCCTATAAGAGGCTTTGTTGTCAGTTTTGGGCCTCGGATGCCTGTCCTTGTCTTTGCGCTTTTTGTGTATTCCGGTCGTCGGTTGTTCCGACGGCATGGTGTAATTAAATTTTCTGCCAAAATAATGTCGGGCAAAACCAAACAGACGTTTAATAGTGCTCTTGTTAAACCTAGCACAAAACAGACAACCTGTGACGTTGTGGTCTGGGCCTAGGCATGGGATACAATAGGAATGGAAATCCTTATGAGGTATTTGCTTCCCACAAGAAATACAATTAAGTTTTACTGACATCGGACTGAGGCAAGAAAAAGTTTCCCCAACGGGGTACTTGGCTTTGTAGAAGACTTCGGTTCTGGATTCGGATTGAAAATCTCAGGAGTCAGCCAACCGGCACTTGCAAACTGCTTTTGCTTCGAGCACCGCGCGGCAAGAAAGACTGGAGAAAATGGCGTCGGCTGCAACTTGTATACCCCTGGCGCACTGACGTCAGGGAAAAAGCGACAGCAACAGACGCCAGACCACGACTTTGGAACTCTGGCCGACTGAGGGACCGCCTGACGGCAGGATAACCCAAGTGTAATGACTGCAGCAGTGTAACACAATGAACATCCAGGACTGCAACAGTGAATACACCCTAACATCTACATTTATGGTAAGTGTACACAACTGTACTATGTTCTTCGTGTTTCACTGTTGCAGTCATTACATTTGGGTAGAATCCCAAAGCTATGGTTGGGAGGATGGAATTATACAGCATTAGGAGCAGCTAAAAGGCCCTGCAGGCAGCAGTGGCAAAGCCTGCTCTGGATTTAGAAGAGAGAGGTAAATGGTTATGTTTGGTGAACGTATGAAATGAGCTCCAAGTAGCAGCTTCTAGAATGTCTCTGGTAGGAAACCCTCTGAGGAAAGCTGCAGAAGTAAATGCAGCCCTGGTGGAATAGGATCTGATCCCCTTGGGGGCAGGTTTACCATGGTGCATGTAGCAGAAATGAATACAATGGCTTATCCATTTTGAAATAGTCTGCTTTGAAAATAGCGTTTCCCTCTGCCCCTGCAGCAAATGCCACCAGTAGTTGCTCAGATTTTCTTAGAGATTCTGTCCTGTTTAAATAGAATCTTAGTTGTCTGTGTATATCCAATGAATGCAGAATCCGCTCCCCCTTGTTCTGTGGATTTGGGAAAAAAGTTGGCAGATGAATGGTCCGATTAAGAGCCACACTGGATATCACCTTAGGCATAAAGGATGGATTGGTCCTGAGGGCCACCCTGTCCGGATAAAAGATAATGAAAGGCTCCACTGCCATGAGAGCCTGTAGTTCTGAAATCCTTCTAGCTGAAGTGACTGCTAAAAGAAAAGCTGTCTTCCAAGAGAGAAATGTTATGTCTGCAGTAGCAGCTGGTTCAAAAGGAGGTAGGGTGAGTTTTTCTAGCACAAAATTGAGGTCCCATGCAGGAGTTGGTGCTCTCCTGGGAGGTCTCAAATTTTTGGCCCCTCTGAGGTACTGCTTTAGCAGGGGATGAGAAAAGAGGGGAGGCTCTGTGTTGTAATGAGCCGAAATGGCAGAGGCATGGATTTTTAGAGAAGAAAAAGATAGGCCCTTGTGAAGCATCTCAGTTAAATATTGGGCATTGCTGTGTTTATTCCTTGTGCTTGGTTCCAGGCACAGAATCTTTTCCATTTATCAGCATAAGATTTTCTAGTACTAGGCCTTCTAGCCTCCAAAATGACATCCATCACAGGTTTACTGAGAGATGTGACTGGTGAAATTAGTTAAGCTATGCTGCAAGATTCAGAGTTTGGAGCAGAGTGTGGAGAATTTGTTAGTTCTGCTGAGACAGTAGGTAAAGGTGTCCGAGGTAGGTACCACGGAGAAAGGTGTGACATAGTACGCAGAAGCGGGAACCAGTGTTGGCAAGGCCAGTCTGGAGCAATCAATCATTTTCGGTTTTTCCTGTCTGACTTTTAGTAAAACCTTGGAGAGCAGAGGGGAAAAGGCATAGACTGTCAGGTTTTTCAAGCGGAAGGATAGAGCATCCACTTTCCAAGCTTTTTGTGATGAGTTCTTGTGCAGAATTTGTCCAATGGATAGTTTTGGGGAGAGACAAAAAGATCTTTGTCTGGGCTCCCCCATCTTAGTGTCAACATGCTGAAAAATTGTGGATACAGTTTCCATGTGTGGGTCGATAAAATTTCTGCTTAGTCTGCCAGAGTATTTTGCTTTCCTAGCAGGAATTGAGTTTGTAGATGTATTAGGCAAGTCAAAGCTGTGTTCCACAAAGCCATGGCTAGTCTGTAAAGGGGGTAGGAGTGGGTACCCCCCCCCCTGCTTGTTTATGTACCACATAACTGTGGTGTTGTCTATCAGTAGTTGTCCTGGATGAAGAAAGCCCTTGAAGGCTGTCAGAGCATTCTGTACAGCTAGCATTTCTTTCTGGGTGATATGTAGGTGCATTTGATTTGGGCTCCATTCACCCTGAATGCATCTCCCTGCCAGATGGGCCCCCACAAGCATAGTCTGATGCGTCTGTAGTCAGGGTTTGGGTGGCACGGGGTGGAATGAATGACAGTCCCTTGTTTTGGTGACAGGTCTCTGCCCACCATAGGAACTTCTGTTGCAGGCAAGAAATGATAGGAATCATTGTTTCAAGGATGTGAAAATGTTGACTCCATAAGCTTTTTAGCTACCATTGAAGTTTTCTCATATGCAGTCTTGCATATGGAAAGGAATTAGTAGAATGCAGGAAGCCATGAACCCCAAGGCCTGTAGAATTTGTCTTGCAGATAGCTGGGTTTTTGTGGCTACTAGTTTGAAGTAAGTCATCAATTTGAATTTGTCTGGAGTGAGGTAAGCCATCTGGGCAGTTATATTCAACCTTGCACCCAGGAATGTAATTATTTGAGAAGGTACCAGCTGTGATTTCTTTTCATTTATGGTGTACCCTAGGCATGTTAGAAGCCTTTTCACAAATGCCAGATGTTGTAGAAGAGTGTCCTTGTTTACTGCCTGAATTAGACAAATCATCCAGATAAGGATAAATTTGAATGGTTCTTTGTCTGCAAAGTGCAATTACTGGTGCCAGGCACTTTGTGAAGACCCTGGGTGCAGTAAATAAGCCAAAGGGCAGTGCAGAGAACTGGTAATGCAAATAGCCTGCCTTGAAGCGGAGGCATCTTCTGCAAGATTCCCTGACTGGGATATGCAGGTAAGCCTCTTAACTCTAGAGTTACCAACCAGGCATCCTTGCCAAGCATAGGCAGTAACTGTTGCAGAGTCAGCATCTTGAATTTTGGAATGTCCAGAAAAGTATTTAGAATGGATAAGTCCAAAATTAGACGCCATGATTTGTCTTTTCTGGGTACCAGGAAAAAGTGGGACAGAACTTGTTTCTGGGCCTCTGCCCACTGATTTGGAGGCATATCTGGCCATCCATTTGGAACTGGTAACATGTGGAAATGAAATCTGTATCCCTGGGATACTATATTTAAGACCCACTTGTCCTGGGTAATTAGATTACAATTTTGTGCATGAAGTGCTATTTTTCCCCCCAAAGGGGCTGCCAAAAGATAAGTTACCGTGGAGGGGGGGGGGGCTTGCTACTTCCAGATTTGGAGGTGGAGGCACCCAATTGTTTTGTTCTGTAAGTTCCTTGTGACTAAAACCTGGAGCCTTTGGAGTGTTTGGGTTTCACCTGAGCGGCTCTGCTGGGTACTGGAAAGGACCAATTCTTAGTAGGCCAGTGCCTACTGAACCTGGGTGGCTGCACTTGTAAGAAATCTTTTACAGTTTGCATAGATTTTACTTTGTCTTCCATCTTTTTCAAAATTTCTTCTGCCTTATTACCAAATAGACTGTCCTGTTGTAAAGGAGCATCCAATAATTTTGCTTTAACATGATCAGGCAGATTTTGCTCCTTGAGACAAGCATGCCTTCTTATCACAGATCCAGTTACGGCGGCCCTGCAAGAGGCCTCCAAGGAATCAAAACCACATTGCAAAGTATGCTTTCCAACTTGTTCGGCTGAACGCAATAAATCCTGCAACTCTTTCCACAGTCAGAAATCAACATCATTTTCTGTTTCAGTAAGCCCATGACATGCTGCTGATATTTAAGCATATGAAATTGACAGTTTAAAGCCGTGATAGCCAGAGTTGCAGACGTATAAACCTTCTTACCCTATCTATGCAGCGCCCTGGAGTCTATCAGAAGGAGTAGGATTTTTAGCAGTAGAAGCCTTAACACCATTGGGACCCTGAAAAAAATTGTTTCAGGATCAGCAGTAGGGTTTTTAAAAAGAAACTTGTGGGAGTCAGGAACCCTGTAATATCTGTCTGGCTTACCAAGAGCTGGAGGTAGGGAATCAGGAGCCATGCTGGATTTTGAGAAATCATCATCAACAATGTCTAAAACAGGAGGTATAGCCAAATGCCTATGCTGAGAAAGGAGGAGGAAATCCCTAAGCCTCTTTTTGGATTCTGAAAATTCCTATCTCTCCCAATGAAAATGTTCCCTTAAGGTATGCAAAGTTTCTCCAAAAGAAAAATCCTCAGGAGGAGAAGCAGAAAGGATGGATTCTTCTGCATCAGAGTCCTCAAAAGGGGCAACACAAAATTCCTGATCAGAAGAGAAATCAGAAGAAATGGAAACCTGATCTGAAGATTCATAATCAGTGCCTTGCCTAGGCCTCTTAGCAGGAGGGGGTTGGGAACCCCTGATCAAGGTAATTAAATCCTCACCCATTTTGATAATTTGCTTTTTAGGCATAGGGGCCTGAACACGTGGCCCATGCGTCGTTTTTTTTAGACATACAAGTTGGTTTTGGCCTTGTTTCTGATGATGGCGTTGGTTTAATATACAAATCTTTGGGCCTGAAAATACCCTCAGAAGTCGGTGCCTGCTTAGCAGTTCCGGACCCATCTAAGGGAGAGACATCCGCGGGTTCAATACTTAGTGTCTCACGGCATACCGGACACCGAATGGGTCTCAGTAGAGGCCTGCAAATCAAAAGTAGCAGGCATCAGGGGCTGCGAAAGCGCCTCACTGAGTACCAGCAAACCGGCGACTGGCTTAGAAGAAGCTTCATCGTCGGTTTTGGACCTAGACAGTCTCTTTCTTTGCGTTTTTTGTGAATTCTGGTAGTCTGACTGCTGACCTAACATTTCTGGATAGTTAAATCTTGAGCCAAAATATTTAGAAGCAAAAATATACAGACGCTTAATAGTGCATTGGTTAAATATGGCACAAAACCGACAGCAAGGCACTTTATGGTCAGGGCCTAGGCAAGGAATACAGTACAAATGAAAATCCTTGAGGTATTTGCTTCCCACAAGTAATACAATTATTAACTTTTACTGACATTGGTAAGGAGCAAGAAAAAAAAAAAAAAGTTTCCCCAACGGGGTACTTAGCTTTATGTTGAAAAATTCTGCTCTGAAACTCAAAAATGAAAATTTCAGGAGTCGGCCGACTGGCACTTGCGAACTGCTTCAGGCATCATGCGGCAAGAAAGACTGATTAAAATGGCGTTGGCTGCATGTTTTATACCCCCCGATGACCTGACGTCATGGAAGAAGAGACAGCAACCGACGCAGGACCCAAGACTTTGTTATTCAGGCCAACTGAGGGCAACCTGCCAGCAGATTACCCAAATGTAAATGACTGCAACAGTGAAACACGAAGATCACCACCAACAAGCATTTGATGCCTTGAAACAGAGAGCTGCCAGTCCGCCAACTCTCAGATACTATGACGTTCACAAATCAGTTTTACTTTTCTGTGATGTGTCAAAATTTGGTTTTGGTGCAGTCACTCTACAACAGGATCAACCTTTTACCTATGCATCAAGAACTCTTACCCAAACCGAGAACAGAGATGCAATATGGCCAGACTGAGAAAGAGCTTTTTGCAACTGTTTTGCATGTTCGAAGATACATGACTATGTTTATGGTAGACCTATCAAGATCGACACAGACCACCAACCATTAGTCATAATCTTGAGAAAGCCAATGCAATCAGCTCCAGACAGACTGCAACGTATGATGTTGAGACTGCAAAAGTACAACTTCAATTCTGTCTACAAGAAAGGCAAACTTCTTTACCTTGCTGATAGGTTATCCAGATCACCCGGAATGATCAATGAACAGTTTGACAATCATGGTTCAAATTAGATTGACAATTCTGAAGTCATGGAAGTGATACATTTTTCTTTCAACACCTACTCGAACTTGGTACTTGCATATTAGGAACGGGAAAATGTAATATGCTCGAAGAATCCATGGAGAAGTCATTTATTATTTTATGGGCACTTTGTGGATGTTATTTTTATTGTG
>NC_056743.1:1104253542-1104323542 GCF_019279795.1 Protopterus annectens
CCAACACAAAAGACTACAGTGAAAAACTTCTCAAAAGCCGACTTTACACTTCTTTAAACTGAGATGGTATCCTTTAAGCCCACTGGGCCAGTGGAAACCACATCCCACAATGCAGAATCCTTCACAAATGCTTTCTACGGACATCTCCAAGAATGCATGGATCATGTAATCCCAAATAAAACCAAGATCCTCTCCACCAATGGCAGGCGTCCTATCTGGTGGACCCCAGCCATAAACAAATTGTATAACAAAAGTAAGCTACTGCACGACAGAGCAAAATCCCATAAAGAGAAGGCATCTCTGATCAGCACTAGTAGAAAGCTACGTTCGCTCATAAAAACATCCAAACCCAACTTTGAGAGAAAAATCGCTATGGACACTAAAGATAACCACAAGGCCTTCTTCTGCTATGTTAGAAACCTGGGCGGAAACCCTCAGTTATGTTCAGAGTTAGTTCACAATGACAAAAAATACACTGAACCCACAGATATTGCCAACATTCTGGCAGACAGGTTCAGTGCAAATTTCTCCCTCCTCACCCCAAAAGAAGAAATACTTATCCCAGCTGAATGTAACCTCCCTGTCATCTCAGATGTCCAGGTGAGAACCGCCCTCAGCAAAGCTAAAAACACAGCATCAATGGGACCTGACTGTATCCCGGGTTGCGTGCTACGTGAACTCCAAGAGGAGCTAAACCCGCACATAAAAATGCTATTTAACCTTAGCCTTACTACAGGATATGTACCTGAACACTGGCGTACAGCAACAGTAGTCCCAACTCCACAAAGGAGGCACCTCTACAGACCCTGGTAACTACCGCCCCATAAGCTTAACCAGCCTTGTCTGCAAAGCTATGGAAAGAATCATTATGGAACTCAGAGACATTGGGGACTTGCAGACACTTGATCCCACCCAGTTCGGCTTTGTAAAGGGCAGATCCTGCCTTTTGAACCTGGTTGACTTTTTCGAAACAGTCACTAGAGACATTGACGAGGGCAAAGCAGTCCATACAGCCTACCTGGACTTGGCTAAAGCTTTCGACACAATACCCCACTCTGGCATCATAAACAAGCTCAAAAGCTTAAATGTAAATCCATGTGTCACAAGATGGGTTGCAAACTGGCTAAAGGATAGAACTCATGTCAGACTCAAAGCCAGTCACAAGTGGTGTCCCACAGGGCTCTGTCCTGGGACCCCTCTTGTTCGGCATTAATTTCTCAGATGTGAAAGCAAACATGGGAGGGTTGTGGCTGACAAAGTTCGCAGATGACGGCAAACTAGGTGCCATAGTTGATACACCAGCTGACACACATCCTACAGAAAGGCCTCACTGAAACGGATAACTGGTGCCGGAGTCATGGCCTTAAACTAAATGCCAAAAAAATGTATAGTCATCCCCTTTGGGAAAAACAAAGTACCCACAAATTATCACATAGACAGTAACCCACTGAGTACAGAAAAAGTGATCAGAGACCTGGGGACCCAAGTTGATAGTGACCTCTCATTTGACACCCACATTGCCAAAGTGGTTAGAAAGACTTTCTACCTTGCCCACCTTATCATGAAGGGATTCACATCCAGATCAAAGGAGGTCATTGTACCCCTATACTCCTCCCTTATAAGGCCCATGATTGAGTACAATGCCCCATTTGGTATGCACCTCACCCGGCACTTGCAAAAGCTAGAGAGACCCCAAAAGTACCTCACCAAGAGGATCAAGGGTCTCCAACATATGTCATATGCTGCCAGACTAAAGAAACTCCAGCTCTATTCAGTAGCATACCGCCTACTCAGAGGTGATCTTTGCCTGACGTACAAGGCCATGTCCAATCAGGAATTGATGTACATGGTCCACCTCAAAAAATCCAAATCCATCAGAACCACGAGAGCTAAAGATTTAAACCTCAGCACAAATATGAATAGGACATGCTGGAGGGACAGATTCATAACTCAGAGGCTTCCCATACTCTGGAACAGAAACCCAGTTCATGTTAGGCAGAGCCCCTCACTGACTCTCTTCAAGAGAAATCTTGACGAGTGGATGGGAGATCGTAGGTTTACCCCAGGGGTCATCTCTGTGTCACTACTAGACAGAGGCACAGTAAACTAATTCTATTATGTAAGGGGGGTCTTCACTGTGTCACTTACTAGACAGAGGCACAGTATTCTAAATCTATTCTGTACACTTTTGTACCATTACATGGGGTGGCGAAAGCCACATCACTATGGCTAGGCTTATAAATGCCCCAGGGCAGATAGCCTAGTACTAAACTATGAAACTATGTAGCAGCTCGAGTCCATTTGGTGTGGCTACTGTTCACCTGCAATCTGAAGCTGTTGTGAGGAGTAGTCAGACTCTGACCATAGTTGGCTCGAGGAAAAACAGATGATTGAACTACAGCATTGTACATCAGTCAAGTCTGGTCTCTTGACAACATCGAGCAAGATGTGATTATCTACTTTGCCAGGCACATTGCCTGATCACCAGAGCTGTGGATCCAGGATTCAAACAGAGTTGGACAACAGATCCAGGTGACAGTAATGCAGCACAACAGGCATCACTGACTGAGATGCAAACATTAAGTCAATCATATAAATATCAACTACCTGCAGAAGTCATTGGCCATGCACCAGTACCACAGAAAAAACTTTCAGCTTCACAGCCAGACATTCTATTTTCATACATGATGGAAAACAGCAGCACACCAACAAACAGCACGGAATCAGAATTGGGATCATATTGGTCATCACCATGCAGCAGCTTGGAGCCGCTAGTATACTGGAGTGACGGTGTGCTAAGAATCATTGCCAGCCTTACACAATTTTCATCTTAAACACCAATGTATACCTGCTACTTAAACAAATGTTGAAAGAGTTTTCAGTGCTGCTAGCTACAATGTTTCAGCTAGGCAAAGGGGATTTAATGATACATCATTGGAGTTGCTTGTCATTGCCAAGTGGCCAAATGCAAAAGAGACCAACTGATTAACATTAGTATTTGATGATTTTACTACTTTATGGTTTTAAAGTCTTACTGTGCAGTTGATTATTTAGCTAAACATGTGCTTAGAGATACTGTAACTTTTATGATTTGTCATTAACTACATAGTTTTCAACTTGAACACTTGGATTGATAAGTTGCAAAACAGTCAGCAGTGAGTTGCCAATTAAAAATCTAATTAGTTTCAACATTTGCTAATTTTAGCTGGATGTCAGTTAATTCTAAATGATTAGCAAAGTGAGCTAAATCTAATTAATTAACAAATAAATTAAAAACACCAGTATTGGGAACAAATGAGTAAGATAAAAGGTAATGGAAGAGGCCAAGAACACACATGAACTGCAGACTAGTAATGGATAACTAGTCCCCAATTGGGAAGGCACAGCACAGACAAAAGAAAGGGATAAGGGAATCCTAAATGAAAGACCTGCACTGGTTGAGTTTTTAACAATCTAGAAGAGAAACTGCTTTTAAAAAAGGGATAACTAGTGTGGCATATAAAATATTGCACTATAACTAAATGAATCAATCAGAAGAGGTCAGGAAAAAAATGAGGGATCAGATAAGGAATTCATAAAAACAAACCATGACAATGTTGCATATATATGCCCCAGGATTCACGAATCCTTTGTGCAAGACTAAATAAGTCCCTACTTGGAAACTGCAGTTGAATGGTATGACGTCAGCGTGCCATGCATATTCATGAAGGCACGCTGACTCGAAGTCTAACATGGACCATGCAGGAAGGTAGGGGGCGTGTCAGACTGCCGAGCAGTCCAAAGGTCCACGCCCCTGCAAGTGTCTGAATTGTGAAATGTCAACACACATGAGCGAGTCTGCTCAAATGTCTACACACCCAACACTACACTCCCTCACATTGTAAACCCCCAGTACAGTTATAAAATGTAAAACTTTTAAATTTTTTTTTATAATTCCCGATATAGCTGCCCGTATTTGCACGTGTTTGCGCGGGTGTGCCCATTGCTTAGCTGCAGTTAGCAATTTCGACATTGAAGAGCATAAAAAATGTTTATGCAAATTAAGCCAAATAGCAATAGCATAGTGGTAGAGCCTTCGCACAAAGAGGAGGCATTCACGGTTCGAGTCGCACCACTCCCCTTTCTATTTTATGTTTTAAATTAGTATATGAAATAATTCCTGACATATGAATAAAATTTTACTAAGAAGCATTGAAATGGCCTATGCATCAGTGAACAAAATGTATATATGTAAAGGGGGATCTTGACCTATAATTGCCCGTAGCTAAGCAGTGCTTTACCCAGCACAATGTAGTTGCCCATAGTTAAGCAGTGCTTTACCCAGTGCAATAGTTGCCCATAGCTAAGCAGCACTTTACCCAGCACAATAGGTTTACGCAACTGCGCACCACGCTAACCAGCGCACCGTAGGGCAACTTGGAGCAACGTAGAGCAAAGTTGCCTAAACACAGCCACACCCTCTAGCCTGTCTGGACAGTAGTAAAATAAAAAGCAATGACAAGGTTCGAAGCCGGGACACTGTGCACCATAATCAAAGAACTGAACCACTAAGCCATGACAGCTTAGGATAAACATCCACTGTTAACATACATATACTTATAAATGGTAGATTAATCATTGCTAAGCAGGTCTGCAGTCAGCAGAGAATTTTCAAAAACGGCCAATCACAAAATTGCGGGAAATGCGGCATATTTAAGCTCCATAGGTGGGAATACTCGCCATAACTGATTGTAGCTCCCATCTGCAGTTAGCATGGCTGGTGCTGGAGAGGGTACTCGCTTTCGAGCGCAACGCTGGGGCATCAAGGAGTCAAAATACATGGTTTGGCTCCTTGTCCACTGTCATGAGTCAAGACTCCTGCAGGGCCAGTTCCAAGGTACGGAGTACAAAGCAGAGGCTTGGAACCGGTTAGCTGATTATCTCACCAGTGCCTTAGGCGTCCCCTCGGACTGGTGAGCAGGTCCGTCACCACCATGCAGACCTGAAGAGACAGAAGCAGGACCTACTGAACCAATGGATACACGAGGCCCGTGACATGCAAGATGCCCCACTACTGAGTAGGTAGCCATGGAATGCAGTATGTAAGACATGCTAATTTAGTCTATATAATGGATAGGTATGTCTCAATATCCCTTCATTTACTTCACAGCTGCAGGTGTCCGTGCTGCGAATCAGCAAGCCTATGCAGATAGGCTGCTAAGGCTGTGTCACCAGGCAGGTTAGTAATTATTCTGCATGTATTGTTATATAAAATAGGTGAGATAGCCTGAAAAAAGGTGTTGTAGCCCAATAATACAGCCATAAAATGCCCTGAATAATTCCTCTGCATGTACGGTTATATAAAATAAGTCAGAGTGTAGTAACCCATTAATAAAGGTAAAATAAGTCCGGAATAGTATCTCTGCATGTACAGTCATATAAAATAAGTGAGCGAGCCAGAAAAAGAGAGTGTGTTGTAACCTATTAACAAAGGTATAATATGTCTTGAATAAGTCTTCCGTATGCACTGCAATATCAAATAAAGGAGAGAGCCTGTAGAAAAGTGTGTAATGTAATTAATAAAGGTATAATACTTGGAGTGTGTCTGTGTCACTTACTTTGAAATGTTGTTGTACCCTTGCATTATATAAATAGTACTGTTGTATTAAGTGCTGTCAACCCACAGTTGGGCAGTCCCATATAAAGTGGATGAAGGAAGTGCCAGTAGCTGTGAAGCATATATACAGTCCTCAACAGTCGGTTAATGGCTGGCATGCATAGGTAAATCTGGCACACGAGTAGCTTGTTAATGTGTTCCCCAGAAATGTGAGTGTGCTACATGAAATGTGGGGTTCTGTAGAAATTTAACTGAAAATGTCACGTGAACACATACAGATATGTAGATATATAAATATAAATAAAATATATAACTATGTAGCAGGAACATCTGCATCTTGGACAGTTAGTATATGTCAGACATAGGTCAGGTATATAATGAACTAGCCAAACCCATTACACAACCTAATGCATGTTGCCTAGTGTAATAATACATGTAGGGGATATACACCTGCAGTCAATAGGAATGTAGTGTAGACGAAAAGTACTTATATGTTAATGGAGGTTTCTTTTTACACCCTACTGTATGTGCATAACAAAGCAATTCCACACCACAATGGGTATTGTCTACTCTCAAAACATTTGTTGGGACATATGTCCTATTCTATAAATATCTGCATTTACTTTGATGCATGTGCCCTGTTCAAACACCACAATCTTGGTGGCCTGTTGCCACCAATCATCCCTGCATGCTGCCGTAATGTCCACTGTCGTTCAATATATGGCATGTGTTATGCTTGCCGTTCAACTGTTGGAACCCTGGTGTGTTGGGGTTAATGGGAATATTACTGCATGCTGTTACAACTAATTTGGAATGCTGTTGTCTATGTTGTAATTAAACACACCTACTCACAGAAAGTATGGGAAGGCCGGTCCCAGCGGACCCACCTGTCCCTCCTCAGTTGGCGATTGCACCTGGCACCAGCAGGTCCAGTGCCCAGCCCTGGCTCCCCTCCTCCATTGGTCCTGTGCCACCTTCGGGTGGAAGCGCTGCAGGGGATGGGGCTCGTCCCCCCCGTGCAAGCGTGGGCAGAGAAGGGCCACCTGTCACCCTCTGAAGGGTCCGGGCTGTCGTGCGAAGGGAGACCCAGCGTTCAGTCACTGATCCCCAACGCCAGCTCGAGGCGAGAGTGGCGCGACTCACGGGTGAGCCTGCCCCTCCTACGCAGCCCCCAGCACAGCCACCCTCGGGACTGTGAAGGTGCAGTGGTGACTGCCCATGGGTGGGGATCTCAGTTCCACTGTTAACCATCTGTGGGCTCATGGGCTTGCGATTTCCAAACATCCATCCCAGTCAATTGTGTTCACCCACCCCATGTGTCACACTCCGCCCCTGTATGCGTCTTGTTTGTCTTGTCTGTTTACCTCCCCAACCTACCTCCCCAAATATACCTACTTCCTCTACCTCACATTCCACTCTCACCTATAAAAAAAAAAAAAAAAAAAAAAAAAAAAAAATGGGCAATCTGTTCCCACAAAAAAGTTATGCCCCATACATAGCTGCCCATTTCGCACACATGTCCGCTGGACATGTAAACTGATAATTATAATTGGCAGTACAACATACTTTGTTGTCCTCACCCCTCTCTCAAGGGGTGGAAGGTTTCAAATTTCACTCCAAATATCTAACATATGCACAGCTGTTGCTGGTAAAGAAATGGGCAGCTGTGGACCTTCCCTACACCAGTCCTGCACATCCAGAGCTCGTTTCCCTGCTCTCTTTCCCTCTTTGTGCCCCCTTTTTCACCACTTTCCTATCTTCCCATTTTCTTTTCAAAGAAATTAGCACGGGGGTTAGTGGGAGTAAGCACTTTTAAGCAGTAGTTAGTGGGTTTGAGCGAGTGTGCGCATGTGTGCGCTTAGCTAAGCATCGCTAAGCGTCATGCAAACTCGCGCAAACCCGCTTACAACTGCTTAAAAGTGCCTTAGTCACTATGTATGTCAGGGCCCTTGTTCTGCTCAGCAGCAAAATAAAACACCTCTGTCAGTCTCGAACCCCAGACCTCGTACACACTAGACTGCATGAAGTACCACTAAGGCACAACAGATATACAATAACTTGGTGCTGAAATAAATATATCATGCAATACAAAGAGTGAATGTAAAGGAAAAATAGGAAGGCCATAACACAAAGCTTGTTCTGTGGATCTTTACCAGCAATTGTTGTGGAATTGCATTACATGACTGTGATAAGAGAAGCAGCCATTTTAACAGCAAATAATGTTAGAGGCACTTTACAACCCCCACACAATATCACAGCAGGACAAACACTGGCATATCTGATTAGGGCAGAGGCCATACTTCCTAACTGTGACTACTTTTCAGGGATGTCCCTGATTGTGAAACATATTTTAGCTGGGTCCCTCTGAAAAGTACTGAAGTTAGTCAGAAAGGTGGGGTATTACACAATGAATAATGACAATAATAACAGTAGACATCGCTTGTACTTCATAAAAGGTGTACTAATCCATATGCACTGCTTCACTCAAGTCTACACTTACTGTCTCTATTACTTGGAAGGTGTACCTCACTTTTAACTACCTACCCCTGACTCCATGCAAATATGTATCGGAGTGTTTCATAGGCCTGGCAGAGGCACAAACACACAGGCATATCAGCTTTTCTGCTGTTACACATTCTGCAAATAGCTTTGGGAGGACTTCCACAAGCATACCCTTATGTAGGAGTACAACGCAGAAATACCAAAGGATGTAGCCATGTACTGGTAGCAACTGACTGTAACAATGCCATCGTACCAGTGCTGAAAACACCTGTGGGTTGCAGAGACAAAGAATAAAAGACTAACATCTGGCTACCATCTGGATAGGTTCACAGTTGGGAACTATGCAGACAGACCACCTGCCTTGATAAACTAACAGGTACACACCAATCCTTTAAGCCCAGTAAGATAATATTCACACAATAATACATAATACTCTCTGTATGTCTGCACACCCCCCCAAAAAAATGTTAAATATACGTGTGTGTTTAGGGTCTACCAAGGACATTGGTAGGCATACTCAGTACTGGAATTGTCCAATTTTCCTGGGAATCCTGTGCTAATATCAACAAAAAACACAAACCCTGCAGAAGTGAGTACATTAATATGCACAGTATAACAGTTCACAAACAGTTCATGTGCCAAAAGAATACTTCTCAATAACTACTTTTGTATGGCAGTTAAGTAGAAAAGAAACTACATACTCACATATATCTTGTGTAAGCATTTGTAGGGGTGAGTTAAACTCTACACTGATAGCTCTGTACTGGAAGTGGCAACAGTCAGGTCTGAGTACAACATGCACATCACTGTCTTCACCTCTAGCTTCAGATATAAGAAGTATACCAACCTTTTGACTTAAACAACAGTGTCCACAGCAAACAAGCATGGGCCCCACTCTGGAAATCTGAAAGGGCTACGCCTACATAACTTAGCAATTTATAGCATTGGGTTGCTAGGACAGTGAGTACTGCAATTACCACACAGCAGGCTGTATGCATTTACCAAATGCTAGGCACCAATTGGTGCAGAGGGCATCACATGCACATGTGCAGATACTTATAAAAGCAGACTGTACTTGCTATCCCCACATGCAATCATTACATTGCATGTGTTATAGCATCTGTAAACCTGGAGAGGAGTAAAAAATAGATTACTTAATAAAACAAAAATTTAATTAAGTAAAACAAATTTACTGAATTACTAACCAAAAATATTAAGTAAAAAAAAAAAAAAAACAACAAACAAAAAAAAATTGTAAATTGTCAAAACATACACACAGACAGACCTGAAAGTGACAAACAGGTATGTAACATGTTACCGGCAAGTAGTAGATGTTTATGAAGAGTACTGTACATACTTTGAAACATGATTATGTGGCAGCAATAGGTATGTATGCACTGATGCCATGCATAACTACTGCCATGGAACAAATTAGTGTGTAGCTGTGTGCAGTGGGACATAACTGTGACATATGTAGCTCAGCATTAAATGTCAATCATCTGATCATGTTATCTATGTTCTGTACAGTACTGTGTATAATGGCCGTTTGGGGGAGTAGTGCAAACAGCTATATAAACCTGGATGTGACAGAGTAACACATGCATAATAGTCATATAATGTGTAGCTTAGCATTGGCAACTGCTGTACCAGGCTAGTATAGTAATGCAGCATTAGCAGCTATAAATACTCCCTGTAATATTACTGTATGCACAAATGTGACAACTGTTCATGTTGTAGCAAGGCCCAACAGGTCATCCGTGAGGTCTACAGACTTACAACAGTGTGGACCTTGTGTGTATGGCACACACATATGGAGAGATATTTATCTGTGTCAGACATATTAGCATCTTAACATGTGCATAGAGCAAGGGGCATACTGCAACGGTTTGTGAAGGGTGGACATATATATGTTGGTAAAGGTTATGTGCATATTTTTATGTAGGTTGTAGTGCGTGGCAAACAAGACAGCATACAGTGCTGGTATAATGACATGTGGTGTTACGCTGTGGGTATGATTTGTTAGGTTTTTAGTCTTCCAGACAGGGAGTCCTGCTAAAGATACATGGGCTGAGAATACTTTCAATGCATTCTGCACAAGACTGTGCAATATTATTACATAACTGTATCCCTCTCAACCTTTGCATAATTGATATTCCCACCATGAAATGTGGACTGTATATGTGCCGATATGTAAATCTATATGTACACCAATGGATGTTTATATGTACGCTCAAGCTCAATGTTGTAAATGTATTGCTATCCCTTTTGTTAAAAACCCTGTAACCATGAACTACCGCATAGGTGGTAGTCTACTCAACACCAAAAGCGTGACAAGAGACCACGGGACACAGGTGGACAGTAGTGTCCCTTTTGATAATCACAGTGCCACACTAGTCATGTAAACTGTGTACGGTCCACATGTCATCAGAAAAGGCGAGTCATCCATGGAAAAGAGGTCAGTGTTCCACTCTACTCAGTCATAAAACCCATCAGAGAGTACAATGGCCCTTTTGATATGTACCTCAGAAGACATCTACAGCAACTGTAGATGCCAGGCACATACAAAGAGTATTACTAGACTCAAACAGATGCCCTATGCAGACTGTCTTACAAAACCACAGCTACACTGTGTCGCATACCGCCTACCCAGAGGCAACCTCTGCCCAACATACAAAGTTATGTCAAACCCACAGGTGTTGGACATGCTCCATGTAAACAGACCAAAATCCCTACAAGCTACACAATGTACTGATCTAAACCTTGTAACGTCAAAAAGCAGAACATGCTGGAGCGGTACATTCTCATCTCAGACACATACCATACTCTGGAACTACCTACCTATCAATAGCAAAGAAAGGTCCTCATTAGCAGTTGTCATGAATAATCATGATTAATGGATGAGAGATGGGAAATACAACCCGGGAATCACCTCTGTGGCTCTGCATGACAGGGGCACATGAACTTAAATTACATGGGTGTTGAAGGGCAGGGTACCATATGGCTAGGCTTCTATAGGCCCTACGACTAATAGCTTATTAGCTACCTAGGACCCGATACACACACGCATGTACTTGTTGCATTAATTGCTATGTGAGGTTGACCGAGTGTGATGGTGAATGTGTAGGTGAATGTGTCAACATTGTGTATATGTGTGATAGCCTAGGGGGCAACTGTTGATATCATGGTATGTAGTGTTCTAGCTCTGATCCCCGCAAAAGATATGTATGCTATTGCTAGGCAGTATGACATACGGTGTAACGTAGTCCCATGGTGTTGACTGGAGTGTGCCATTGTAGGCTAAAGCAGTACATGTATGCTTATTGATTAACACTAGTGAATACAAATCCCGTATGAACTGTAGTACTACCTGAAGCTGTAGGCCTAAACAGCACTGTATGGTGTATATCCAAATTGCTTGGAAACACTGTTTTGTTTGTTACCTGTAGTCCTCACACATTACATACCTCAGGCATAAGGTTTTGAAAGTGCTGACACACAGTACTGTATGGTACACAGGTAAAGCTCATCTGGGTTACCATACCTTTCTGTCTTGTAGGTATGTCTGATGTTTGTGTGGGTATGCCTGTAACATGGCCTCGGTCGTATGTGTGTTACAGGATACAAGTGCATATCTAGCAACATGTATAGTGTAGTACAGTAGTATACCACCTATATTGATGTTTGTGCACATATGTTACTTAGGGGTTTGCTATCAATAAGTAGTGTGGTGTACTGGTAGTATTGTAACTGTACTTTACAATCATTTCAATGGATGACATATTTCTGTATGCATTAGCTTCATATATACCTCCTGTGGCTAGGTGGTGCATTGTGTCACAGTGTGCCATGTACCGTTGTATAGTCTTGCATACTGGTTTCAATTTGTTGCTGTGAAGAACATGCTTTAATATACAGAATGTGCCAGGCACTGTCAGGCAGTTGTGGGCTGAGCACTGATATGTGGTATTAATAGTGTGCATCTACTGACAGCCAATAGGTTGCTATATATGGCATTTCATTGATATCTGTACTTTAAAATGTTAAGGGTGCCACATGACTTGCTCACAATTATTGTTTTGTCTTCCAGGGACGTCTCACCATCGCAACCCTGCTTATTCCCCTGAAGAGGAGGAAATCATAATATCCACCCTAGTACAACATCATACCCTGCTGTTCTCCAGAACCAGCCAGGACCAGCATGAGCGCGCTGCACTGTGGCAAGATGTCCGTCGGGTTAATGACGTAGGCATGCATAACCAGACTTATGAGCAGGTATGCCATCACTGCAGTGATTTAAATTAGACATGTCCGGCAGCATTCCTCCGATGTCCGCAGACAACAGCTTGCCACAGGTGGTGGTGCAGCATTACATCAGCCCCTCAGCAGAGGGTAAGAGCTGCTCCTCAGCGTGGTGGCTCCTGGCCAACCACTACAACAGACATGTGTTATCATGGAGGCCGGAGTCACCCAGCAAGTTGACTCGGAGCTGCAGGTAACATGGCATACCTGTAGACTACTGTTAGCTCGATTGTTAGAACATGCATATGTCAGATGTGCACTGTGTATTTAGAAGATGTGGAGCCTGGTGTTGTGCAATACTGACAATTTGGAACATAATCTGTATGCCTGTGACTGTCAACCGTTGTACTACTGTAAAATTGCAAACTCACAGCAGCAATGCCATAGTTGACGACACTGACAAACTGTCTCATATCCGTGTAGGTCCCTCTGGTGTGATAGCAAGACAACAGACCCATGCTGGTGACTGTTCTACATTTAATATAGCAAACATGTGCATGTCATAGGTGAGTTGTAGGCCATATACACACATAAAACACCTACACATAATGCATGCTCTGCATGTTTTCTGTGGGACTATACACATCCCAGTAACATGAGTAGCTGCCTCAAACACATGCAATACACAGAGCATCCCAAACAATTGTATACATACCACAGAGTCAATACACATGCACACAACATACACCACTTTGTCATACACAGTACGTGTTAATATGATACACATGGTGTATTTAGACACCTGCTGTAAGGTCAGACTCCAGTATCCCAAATGTCATCCACACAGCACACATACTATACCTGAGGGGTAGAGGCCTATCATGGGGCGCTGCGACACTTCAACACACAACACATTCATGTTAGGCAATGCTCCCTATTGAACACCTTGCATACCCATGTAACAACTGCCTGTGAAATGGTTAATGTAGCCACAGTGCTGCAGGTCAGGTACAGCAAGATAGTTGCCAGTGTGGCACACATTAGTAGCCTTGAGTGACCACATGATGCTGCCTGATAATGGCTCATGGTACTGCACTACATCCAGTTACAGTAACTACAATACTACACACAGCATTCCTTGCTATAAACCTGACAGTTGTGTGCATCCAGCCATGGTATGTATACCTGTGAGTGAGGGTGCACAGGACATTGAAAACCATTTAATATTTGCACAGCAATGTTGTGTCCATGTACACGTGTTCCAGCATGAGGCCAATCATTGAACAACACACATGCATCAAAGACATGTATACTGTTATTAACAAGGACTCTCTACACTTGCACTGCATGCTGTTGAGCAACACATACTGCATGCTGACACGTGTGATAGGACTCTCTGGCTTGTGATACTGTACTCCACCATCAACCACTAATGAGAATGTTCTGGGTTGGTGTGTGTGTGTGTGTGTGTGTGTGTGTGTGTGTGTGTGTGTGTGTGTGTGTGTTTAGTGAGTAGTGTATTTGTGTGCATGCGTTCATGTGTGCATGTGTGCTAACATCATGTACAGATTGTAAAGTGGGTTTCCTGTCTTCCTCTCACAGGTGCTGAGGTTGTGTTGGTTGAGTGCAGCAGGGAACCTGAAGTCACTGCCACAAATAGTGGAAATGATGATACATGTGTTGTGGCACAGGCAGGTTTGACAGGGTCTGTCGTTGGGCCACCAATCGACAGTACACAGCTTTCCACCCCATCTATGCGCACATTCATACTGCCAATACATCCCTCATCACCAATGGCCTTAGCTGAAGGACAGCATACAGTAGGCATTGACCAGGATAGTATGGTATCTATGGCACATGCATCCCCTTCACAGCAGCCATACCCAGACTCCTGGAACGGTACCACATAGGCAGATGTCCAGGGGTTCTCGTGGGAGCACTGCTGGTCGTAATGCCCCTGGCAGACGTGCCCCCACAGGTCTTACAAACTCGGGTATGTTCCGGGCTGTAATGCAGGCACATTTGGAACGGTACACCAGACAGGGACTAAGGGCGCAGAGGGCCCATAACACCGCTATCAATCACAGAGGTCATTGACAGACGTTGGAGGGAGACATTAGATGTCCTCCACAATGTCATGTACATGTGCCAGGACAGTGCAGGATGGCTGAGACGTCGACATGGACGTATGCCAGCATCATCGGCTGGCAGTCGTGGACGACACAAGTCACAGCAACCCCTGTAGTGGCAGTACCAGCCCCAGCAATATTGGGGCTGGGCTGTCAATAGACCATCATAGAAGACCATGTGCACATGGCTCTGGCCAGTCCCAGCAGGGACATGGGTCCAGTCAACATCCCTCTGCCTCGGATGATAGTACCCAGTCTGGCTTAGTACCAGATACTGTCCGTGGCACCCCTGACAGGCACAGGTACTGTGTCCGTGGCCAGAGACTAATCTGTACAGCCTGGCAGGTACAGTCTGTGGCTGTCCCACAACCTCCTGTATATGGCAGCCACATGGTGGGACTGTGTGCATGCAGACACACACAAACCAAAACACCTAGGGCTAACTCTCACACACACACACACACACATTACATCAACATTGACCCATGGTGTACTGTTGTCCCTCACATACACTGCGACTGGATGGGTCAATGTCGCTCTGGCAAACCAACAACACACCCTGTGCATATGATAAAACTGTACCACCTCTAACATTGATGCAGAAACAGGCTAACATGGTGCTGATGCACAGGGTGACTTTATAGCAGCGTAGCAATGTTAGCATGTTGTCAACAGTAAAGTGTAATGATATCCTTGTAGGTATATCTGAGCAGGCATGATGCATTAAAGCTGATTATCAATGTAGTATTGTTTACACCAGTTAATTCCAAAAATGTATTGTCCGCCCATGTGCCACTTGGCTGATGTGTGTAGTTCTGGCAGCATGTGTTGGTGAGTGGACAGTACGTGTGTGATGTGTGCAGTACAGATTTGCAGGTGTACATTTGTGAATATGGTGGAGGTGCACTGTCTGCATGTACGTGCATAGTGGACACATGGGAAGGGTGACATGCCCTGTATTGCACAGTGTTAACACTTCATAGTTTCTATTGGTGGCCAGTATGCATTTTACTACACATGTTTTAACTTGGGTACACGTGTGTATGACATGGTTTGACACTATGCTGTGGTGATACTGTTACTAACTGTCATTGGTTTGCATTCTGGTAATATACACAACCTCAACAGCCTGACTATAACCAATTGTTAGATGATGTCTTGACAACTGACACACATGTAGGAAACTCAGTAGCATTTAGATCCTTCCGGTACTATACTATACCAGTAACCAGTGGTATTGACCGCCAACCATTCCTGGGACCACTCCTGTTTGGCATGTAGCCCTCTTGGGTACAAGCAAACACACTAGGGATAGGTCTGTCCACATCTGGAAATACATACAGTGGCCTACAATGCATTCTCCGGATGAGACATCCTCCACAAGGCTATCATACAGATACTGTTGTCCAACCCATGCTGTACAGCTATAAGCCAACTATAGCATAGTCATCCACATTTACTAAACATAGTATCCAGACAGTACCACCCCACGGTAGTGGCACTGTCGCCTCACAGCAAGACGTTGTCGCGTTCATTTCTCAGCTAGAGCATCTTGTGTGGAGGCATGCATGAATGGGCGTGCCTTCGTTCAAGGTTGTGTATCAGGGCTGGTAACTCGGTACGTAAAAATCCACTACGAAACATTAGCGGACCAGAGTTCCGCTGTGGCGACCCCCTAAGCGGGATAAGCCAAAAGACAACAGTATCCCGACAGTACCACATAGGTAGTAGCCCCCAACATGTAGAATGGGTACCGATGTGTACATACAGCCAAGTGTTATGCCATCTGTACTTTGGTATTCACATATCCAAAGGTATTCTGAAGTCCCTTGGTGTATCACATAAGCAATAAGGGGTCTGTATGCATATCCACAAAGTTGTTGTACACCTATAATGAATGTCCATTATTGACAGATTTTGTTGTGTTTGAACATGTCTGAAATATATCCCAGGCATGAACCCTCACTCACACTATTCTATAGAAACTGTCATGGGTGTGTGTGACAGATGACCTAGGCCACATATCACTACAGTGGCTGGCCTTGTCACAAACATACATATGTGACCTAAGGTCTGAGAAGCAGCAGCACAATCTGCCAAAGGTAACAGATGTATTCATGTAGAAAGCAGGCTTCACACCTATGAACTAACTGAGGTCACATGTACATATATGTATTTGCCACACAGATAAGTGTGCAGTGCACATACTGTTATACTGATATGCCCTACAGTAGTAAAAGCAAAACCCACAACACATTGACCAACAGTGTCTCTCACACACACACACAGCAATTGCAGGATTCAACACCTACCTATGTTATGATACTAGGGAAGTACGCATTAACATGGAGCGCTATATGCTTTACTGGGAGTTTTCATTTCCACTGCTATATTTGTGGGATGCTGACATCATCAGACTTGCCAAAGAGGAATATACCACTTTTAAGGTGTTTTCCTAGTCTCCAAAAAGGGCACTCCTCACAAAGGAAATCACACACACACACACACACACACACACACACACACACACACACACACACACAGCAATTGCAGGATTCAAACCCCTACCTATGTTATGATACTAGAGAAATACGCATTAACACAACGAGCTATATGCTTTACTGGGTGTTTTCATTTCTCCTGCTACATTTGTAGGATGCTGACATCAGACTAGACATGGTAATGTGTGTGCACTTTGTTTTATGCAATCCCAGGACTGAGCCATGGGGGACAGCAGGTGTTACCAGCTTGAACAGGACTCAACAATTCTTACCTTGTGTGATCTATCTATGGCCCAGTTGCTAATCCATCAGATGACAATACATATTTATGCACAGGTTGTTGATTTTGTGGATACGACGTGTCTGGGATGTTGGAAAAGGGCTATTCAAAGTCTATGTGGGACATGTGTAGCTCATTTCATTGATGTATATCCTGGGTGGCTGCCTTGCAAACAGTCTAGCAGGTTTGGGAACCATGATCCGCCCATGACCAAACCAAAGTTGGTAGGGTTGTGTGTTTGTAGGCTTCCAGTAGCTCTGTTTATGGCTTCAATCATGATGGACTCCATGGCCTTGCATATCAGACTTCATAGGCTTATAAGACTATAGTTCCCATGGTCTGTTGTGCACAAACACTTGGGAGTGTGCCATATGTTGCTGTAACCCATTCAACAGTTTCATATCCTGTAGAGAGGGTGAGGCTCAGACTGTTCAGGTGCAGGGTCGGTTTGTTCTGCAGTTCACTTATGACACGTATAGGGAAACAATGTAATCCAATTAATGCCATGTTTTCAGCTTTGGAAAGAGCTGTTTTACCCATTCTACATGCGATATCTCCTGGTATGATGATAGGGCCTTTTGTCAGTGGGAGGTGGGTATGCATGTATGGGCCCGTCTGACAGGATGTTGGCATTGTCAGTCATTTACAGTTGGCCCTGACTCAGGACATACATGAGTGTACACTGCTATTTATGACATAGCTGAAGGAAGTGTCATGGTTTTGTATGGACTCCACAGATAATCTTTCCATAACCTGGATTGGATAATGTTTGGAGTGCACATTGTTTATTGATGATACTGATTGCAGTTTTTTTATCTTCTTTGCTTTTCCACTTTCTATGAACAATCCAAGTATCTGTAGTACATATTTGATTATGACAGGGTTCCAATATATTATATATGTGTGTTGTCATAACTGTGTGCACAAGGCAGTATTGGTGAATAGTGAGAGGTTCCTGGGTTAACACATACAACTGCCAGATGTGTGGCCCACTGCTGTACTCAGACATGGCCTAAGTGTGTGAGCATGATCAGTTTGGCCTTTCAGTATGTTGCTGTCCACTACATTTGTTGATGTGTGTGAACATGCCCAATATTAACATTTATACTATATGTGTGTTGAAAATCAAGTTGTATTTTTACTGCAGGGCTCACCTGTGTCATAACTCTACAGGGATTATGCTGTGCCTGCAGGGTTTCCATGAGACACTTTGCATAGACTTAACATTTCTTCAAACAGGCTGACCAGTGAAATACTATCATGGTTTAGTGGACAGTATCCTGGGTTTGAGGACGGTCACTGCCTTATATTTTCATACTGGGCAGCCCAGACTGCTTAAGGACCAGTAAAGCAAATATGAGCATGTTTACCTGCTTTTGCTCAACTATGCCCAACTTTGACCGAACTTGCCCAACATTGCTCAACGTTAACCAACATTGCTGGACGTTGCCAAATATTGCTCAACATTACCCAAAAGTTGTGCTAGTTAGTGTGTGCAATTTTTTTTACATATACTAAATAGTGGTAAAAGCTGTTTAGCACTGCTTTATATTGCTTAAAACATGGCAATCATGCCTCAGGTGGTGCTGCAGGACTGCCTATGACGGATGCACATAGTACACTCTCTATACATGTTTGAAAACAGGTAGTGTCAAGTTAGGCATCCCTTTTACTATATGTGCGAGTCAGAGAGAGGTATCATTTCCAGGGTTCCTACTGAGCCAGTGTATGTGCTATGCGTTGCCTCTTTGCCAAGGCCAAAGCATACTGGGCACGCCTCCTTCTGCCTACTGGGGCAGGATCAGGTTGTTCCTCCGAGTCACGCTCTGCCTGTGATGGCCTTGGCAATGGTGGGGGGCTGTTTGGCCAGGCCCCATGCTGCTCCTGCTGCAGCTGTTTTCGCAGAATCATATTATGCAGCACAGCACATACCATGACAATTTGGGTACATGTAGTTGGTGAGTACTGCAAGGCTCCACAAGATGTGTCCAGGCACCGGAACCGTGACTTGAGCAGCCCAAATACAAGCTCGATTACATTTCTTGTTTGTGCATGTGCCTCATTATGGCATTCCTGTTCAGATGTGTGTGCATTTCTGATGGATGTCATCAGCCACAGCTCCAGTGCATATCCAGCATCCCCCACTAGGTGACCATGAGGGATGACCCATTGGCAAATGTCTGGTACAGCTGTGTCAGATGCCAGATATGGGAATCATGGTAGCTTCCAGGGCAGCCAGCACACACATTCAGTATTACGCCCTGGGCATCACACACGACCTGGCAGTTGATGGATGGGAAGCCCTTGCGGTTAAAGTAGGCCCTACCCCACTCACCAGCTGGTGCTTTGATGCGTATGTGCGTGCAGTCTATTGCACCCACTACCTCAGGGTATTCCGCTACTTGCTGGAAGAGACGCATATTGCTGGCCAATACCTCACGGGAATTGGGGAAATGTACATGATCACCGATATGTGCTGACATGGTATTCAGGAACTGGTGCAGTACCCTGGATGCCGATGCCTGTGAAATCCCCATCATATCACTAGTTGGTCTCTGGAAGGTACCTGTTGCTAGTATTCTTAGGCCAACACATACCTTGGTTTCCACTGGGATGGGTTCCCCTCTGTTGGTTCTGTGCGTGAGGCGTGGCCTGCACAGCTCAACAATTTGCTGCAGGAGGTCTCAGTCTACCCTATTGCGCTCCACTATCTCCAGCTCATGTAGCCCCTGGTAGGTTACCCTGGGTCTGTACACTCTTCTCAGTCTCCTCACTGTGGGTTGCTCAGCAGCATTCACATCACCACCACCCTCAGCATATTGCATAGGTCGCCTTATAACAGCAATGGCAGCCCCTAACATTTCTTTGTCTCAGTAAAGCTTTTTAAGTTTTCACTTCTCTTAGTTTACTGCAGTGTTGCAGTGTCTGAGGAAAACATGGTGGAAAGTTGTTTGCAGAGTTTTAAGTGCTGGGCTGGGCTGGGCTGGGCTGGGCTAGGCTAGGCTAGTGTACTGCCTGTGTAATTGCCTGATTGATTGTTTTTACCTGCTAGCTCTCCTTGGTTAACTTCCTATTTGTTGTGCTTCATTTTCCCTTTGTTTCCACAGGGGGCAGCGCCACGCAAACACGCACACACCAGCTCACACGTGCGCGCACACATGCTTACACGGCTTAACACTTGCTGACTCCTGCTTGAACGTGCACACAGCCGCAAACACGCTTACACAGATTTCAACAATCTTACACATGCTTACTCCGGCTTAAACGCGCGCACACAGTCTTACTCGGATTTACAGGCACACACCCGCGTGCAAACACGTTGCAGGCACTTCTACAAAAAACTTTAGTGTTATCCACAGCATACACCTTCAATTTCTTGGCTTTAGCTAGGATACCTGTTGACACGCCTCTTCCAGTGATGAGTAACTGACAGCAAACACATGCCACTCTGCTCCAATGAGCTTACACTCTTTCATACACACCCCCCTCATGATGTCACCTATCTTCTACTCTGATACTCCCCTTATCCTACCTCTTACTCCACAGACTTTGCTCATATGCCATAACTGGGATTCACTATCCTTACCCTCATTTGCATAGAATTGCCTACTAATGCTTGGTTACAACTCTTAGACCGAGCTTCCCCCCTTAGCAACCTCTACTCAGTAGCCATGTGGTCTTCAGCCTGCCATTCACTTGCATGGCAGTTGAATATTTTGAATAAAATCCCTATTTGTGGCTTTTATTTTTTTTTTCATGGTTTTTAGAGCGCAGCACTTTTGCCCGGCGCTGCACTTAAACTTCGGAGATCTAGGTAAAAAAAAATTTTTTTTTTTTATTTTGCAACGGGAAAAATTGCCAATGGCCATATATTTGGCCATTGGCATGCTTCCTCAACTGGATGCATCCTTTATTTGGAACTGTCACGGCTCCGTTTTGCTATTTGCAGAACGGTACTCAGTTGACAACGGAGTACATTTCTGCAAATAACACTACTCTTACTCGGACAGGTTAGGGTTTCCTGGATCACAAATTTACCCCATTTGCATAGCTTTCAGCAGCAAATGAGGTAATTTGCATAACCTAACCCCGTCTGTGTAAGAGTCGTTTCAGGAGCTCTCTTGCACACCCCTGCTGGCTGTTCGTGCATGTTGGCTGCATGGAGTCTTATTCTACTCTCAGACTCCGTGCAAGCCTTCGTGAATCCGGCTCACGGTTTATTAATGAAACTGTGAGCTGCAAGTTCAGAATATGTGAGGTGTTGTGGCACTGCTAACCAGTGTTGAGAGATTGATGGGAATGGGTTTCATTTTTATGGTTCATTGCAAATTTAGCGACTTTGGTATGGCATGCTTCCAATTTTGATTTCTGAATAGTCTTAGTCTTACCAGTACTAGAGAAGCATAAAGGCAGGATAATAGGAGATGTGATGCAATGGTTTTCACTAGCAGTAGCTTTAAGGAAATTGTTTGCCCTATGTAAGAGACCCAACTATGACAAGCATTGTTGACAGCTTGCTGCATGTGCTGGTCATATTTTATGTTGACATCTATGGCAATGCCCAGTAGTTTTGCATGAGGTGCAATGTCTACTCTAGAATTATTGACTGACATTACTAAGAATTCATACTTTTTGTTGGACAGTTTTGGTGAGACTAGCATTAATTTATTTTTCGTTGGGTTTAGGAGTAGAGAAGAATTTTTAGACAAGTTCTTGGAGTTTATTTAGGTTGGGAGTTTAGCAAAGGAGGGTGGAGTCATCTGCATATTGTACTATGGAAGCGTGTCTGAATGTAGTATGAAGACAGTTTTATTAACTAGTAGTGGACCAAGTATTGAGCCTTGAGGAACACTAACAGACTGGAAGAATTTATGACCATTTTGTTTACCTATTTACAGTCTGGTGTTTATTACCAAGGGAGCTGTGGTACCAAGTAGGTATGACATTGAAAGACCACACGACAACAGTACACATGGAAGCTTTTGGTGGGAAATGTTTTTGACAGATCCAGAAGTACAGAAAAGACCGTTACCATTAAACTACAGAAGTTGGAGGGCAAAAAAGTGGTGCTATAGTAAGGGAAGAAACCATACTGAGTTGGTGAGAGAAGACTATTGTCTATGATGTATCGAAGTTGTTCTGCATGTATGCATTTTTCAAGAATTTTTGATAAAAGAGGCATTATAGTACTAGGATGGCAACTGGATAAATATTTGGACTTTCCACAAATAGTACAGTTGTGTACACTTACCATAAATGTAGATGTTAAGAGTGTATTCACTGTTGCAGTCATCATATTTGGGTTATCTGCTTGCAGTAGCCCTCAGTTGGCCTGATTATCAAAAGTCTTGGGTCCTGCGTGAGTTGCTTTCTCATCTTCTAGGACGTCAAGTAGTCTGGGGTATAAAGCATGCAGCAGACGCCATTACATCGTTTTTTCTTGCCCCAGATGTCAGGTGCCCCCCTAATAGGAAGCAATTAAATATATATACACACACATACATACATAACACGAGGTTATACCTCCAACAAAAAAGCAAATACACCAAAAAGCTTTTAAGCATAGTAAAAAGGAATAGCGGTATAGACAAAAGTCAGGGAGCTAGAGGGAGGGTAACCAGGACTGCAACAGTGAATACACTCGAACATCTACATTTATGTTAAGTGTGCATACCTGTACTATGTTCTTCATGTTTCACTGCTGCAGTCATCACATTTGGGTATATTCCCAACGCTAAGGATGGGAGGAGGAATTTGGATAGCATTAGAATCAGCTATAATGCCCTGCAAGACTGCAGTGGCAAAACCAGCTCTGGATTTAGAGAAAATTAGAAAATGGTAATGCTTTGTGAAAGTATGTACAGAACTCCAGGTAGCAGCTTCTAGGATGTCCCTGGTAGGGACACCTCTGAGAAAGGTGGCAGAGGCGGATACAGCTCTGGTTGAATGTGGTCTTATCCCCTTGTGGGACAGATTTTCCATGGTGCTTATAGCAGAAATGAATGCAATAGCCTATCCATTTAGAAATGGTTTGCTTTGAAATGGCCTTCCCCTCTGACCCTGCAGCAAATGCCACCAGCAGCTGCTCAGATTTCCTGAGAGGTTTAGTCCTGTCCAAGTAGGTTTAGTCCTGCCCAAGTAAGTTGCCTGTGCACATCTAAGGAATGCAGTATCCATTCCCCTTTGTTCTGTGGGTTAGAAAAGAAAGTTGGCAAATGAATGGACTGATTAAGAGCCACACTGGATACTACCTTGGGCATGAAGGAGGGATTGGTCCTGTGGGACACCCTGTCCGCATGAAAGATGATGAAAGGCTCCACTGCCATAAGGGCCTGTAATTCAGACACCCTTCTTGCTGAAGTGATGGCTAAAAGGAAGGCAGTCTTCCAAGAAAGGAATTTCAACTTTGAATTTGCAGCTGGCTCAAAAGCAAGTAGAGTAAGTTTTTTCAATACAAAGTTAAGTTTGCAGGCTGGAGTAGGGCTCTCCTGGGTGGTCTTAAGTTTTTGGCCCCTCTGAGGAACTGCTTGAGCAGTGGAGAGAAGAGGGGTGGTTCTGTGTTGTAATGAGCTAAAATGGCCGAGGCATGAATTTTGGAGGAAAAAGAAAGGCCCTTGTGAAGCATCTCAGTTGGGTATTGAAGAATCTGAGGTAAACTGGGCGCTGCTGTGCTCATCCCCCAAGTTTGATTCCAGGAACAGAATATTTTCCATTTTTCATCATAAGATTTTCTAGTACTAAGCCTCCTTGCCTCCAGAGTAACATGCAACACTTGTTTACTGAGGGATGTAAGGGAGAGATCAGGTAATTAGCCAGGCTGCCAGATTCAGAGTTTTAAGCTGAAGGTGCAGAATCTGGCCCTTCTGCTGGGACAGCAGGGTAGTGGTCTGAGGCAGGTGCCAAGGTGCCAGCAGTGACACACTGCGCAAGAGGAGTACCAGTGTTGGCGTGGCCAGTCTGGTGCAATCAGTATCGTCCTTGGTTTGTCCTATTTGATCTTTAGTAGTACCATGGAGAGAAGAGGCAGAGGAGGAAAGGCATAAACTGATGAGATTTTTCCAGGTGAAGGACAGGGCATCCACTTTCCAAGCTTGTTTGTGGGCAGTCCTTGTGCAGAATTTGCCCAATTGGTAGTTCTGGGGAGAGGCAAACAGGTTCATCTCTGGGCACCCCCATTTGTTTATCAACATGAATGTCTTTGGTTCCAGTTTCCACTCGTGTGGGTCCCATGAGATTTCTGCTTAGTCTGCCAGTGTGTTTAGCTTTCCTGGCAGGAACTGAGCCTGTAGGTGCACTTGGTAGCTCAAGGCTGTGTGCCACACAGCCATGGCTAGTCTGCAGAGAGGGTATGAGTGAGTTCACCCCTGCTTGTTTATGTACCACATAACAGTGGTGTTGTCCGTCTTTACCATTAACTGTCCTAGAAGAATGTGGTCCTTGAAGGCTGACTGAGCATTCTGCACAGCTAACATTTCTTTCTGATTGATATGCAGGTGCATTTGACTTGGGTTCCATTTGCCCTGAATGCACCTCCCTACCAAGTGAGCACCCCCATGTATAGTCCGATGTATCGGTTAGGGTTTGGGCGGCAGGGGGTAGAGAGAATGGCAGTCCCTTGTTTTGGTGGCAGGCCTCTGCCCACCAAAGGAACTCTAACTGTAGGCAAGGTATGATAGGAATCATTGCTTCTAGATCCTGAGAATGTTGACACCATAGGCTTTTTAGATACCATTGTAGTTTCCTCATATACAGTCTTGCATATGGAATTAAGAGAATGCAGGAGGCCATGAACCCAAAGGTTTGCAGTATTTGTCTTGCAGATAGCAGGATCTTTGTGGCCATTAGTTTGAAGTAAGCTGTCAAATGAACTTGTTGGTCTGGCGTGAGGAAAGCCATCTGCGAAGGTGTGTTCAAGCTTGCTCCCAGGAATACAATTTAGGGTACCAGATGTGATTTCTTTTATGCTGTACCCCAGAGAAATTAACACTTTGTACAATGTCCAGATGATTCAATAGTATGTCCTGGCTTTCAGCCTGAATTAGACAATCATCCATGTATGGGTATATCTGAAAATTGTTTTGCCTGCAAAATGCAATGACTGCAGCTAGGCACTTTGTGAATACCCTGGACGCAGTAGATAAGGCAAAGGGCAGTCCAGAGAACTGATAGGGCATGAAGCCTGCTTTAAAGCGTAGGTATCTTCTGCAAGATTCCCTGACTGGGATGCGCAGGTAGGCTTCCTTAAATCCAGTGTTGCCAATCAGGCATCCTTGCCTAGCATAGGAAGCAACTGAAGAGTTAGCATCTTGAATTTTGGGACCACCAAAAAAAGTGTTTAGGAGAGATCCAGGATAGGACGCCAGGAGTTGTCTTTTCTGGGCACCAGAAAAAGGTCTCAAGTAGAAACCTTGTCCCCTTTCCTCATCTGGGACAGTCTGAATAGCCCTTATACTTAAGAAAGAGAGAACTTGCTTTTGAGCTTCGCCCACTGATTTAGGGGTAGATTTGGCCAACCGTTTGGGGTTGGTAAAGTGTGGAAGTGGAATCTGTATCCTTGGGAAGCTATATTTAAAACCCATTTGTCTTGGGTAATGAATTCCCAGTTTTTTGCCTGCAGAGCAATCCTTCCCCCTAAAGGAGCAGTCAGTTGACAAGGGCTTGGAAGTTTTAAAGTTAAGTCATTGAGACAGTTTACCATAAGGGGGGGGGGGTCTTACTACTACCTGCTTTGGACATGGGAGCCCCCCCCCCACTACTTAGTCACGTGCGCACCTTGGGACTAAAGCCAGAGTGTTCTGCTGGTTCTGGGTTTGGACTGAGAAGGCCTGGAAGAGGCAGGAAAGGACCAATTCTAGAGGGCCAATGCCTACTAAATTTTGGAGGCTGCACTTGCAGGAAATCTTTAACAGTTTGCATAGATTTAGCTTTTTCCTCCATCTTTTTAAGCACTTCTTCTGCTTTGCCAAACAGGTGGTCCTGGTTTAATGGAGCATCCAACAATTTAGCTTTAACATGATCTGGCAAAGATTGCTCCTTAAGCCAAGCATGCTTTCCAACTACAGACCCAGTTACAGTAGCCCTGCAAGATGCCTCTAGTAAATCAAAACCACACTGCACTCTAGTGAATCAAAACCACGCTGCAAAGTATGTTTTCCAACTTGTTCAGAAGAATGCATTAAATGCTGTAAATCCTTATTTTCAGCACAGTCAGGAATCAACATAATTTTCTGTTTAAGCAATCCAATAATATGCTGCTGATACTTTAACATATGAAACTGGCAATTTAAAGCCCTAATGGCCAAGGTTGCAGACGTGTATACCTTATCTCATCTATCCAGCGCCTTGGAATCTCTATCAGAGGGGGTAGGATTTTTGGTAGTAGCAGCCTTTATGCCCTTTGGTCCCTGTGAAATGGTCTCCGGATCCACAGTAGGATTTTTAAAGACGAACTTGTGAGAGTCAGGAACCCTGTAATATCTATCTGGTTTTCTGGGAGCAGGAGGGAAGGAGTCAGGGGCCAAGCTAGACTCCGAAAAGGCATCATCAACAATGTCCAGTACAGGGGGAATAGCTAAAGGCCTGTGTTGGGGCAGGAGTAAGAAATCCCCAAGCCTCTTTTTAGAATCAGAGTAATCCTGACTTTCCCAGTGAAAATGCTCCCTAAGAGTATGCAAGGTTTCACCAAAAATGAGAAATCCTCTTGAGGGGAAGCAGAGGGAATAGAGTCCTCTGCATCACAATCCTCATTAGGTAGATAAGGGTAAATCCTGGTCATCAGAAGAAAATAGAAGTTATGTTCTTACCATAACGTTCCATGTTAGTTGTCTTCTTCTCGCCTTCTTCTTGCTGGATGGGTTCGGAGCCAACCTCGGCTCCGACTCGGCCACTCTAAGAGTTGGTTCCACCGGCTCGAGGCTCCCTTATATCCCACAATGCTAGGCGAGAGTTACCTCAGATCTCGTTTGTAAGCTAACCCCAGCTTATAATAGTAACAGTATAACTGTAAAAATAGAGTCCACCTCTAACAGGAAGAAAAAAGGGTGACCTACATCCTGAACCAGGAAATATGCATAATAGCATATGTCCAAGAAAGAGGTGGTAGAAAGAGAGGTCACAATCACAACTCCTCTAGGTCTGTCCAGGCCAGGGGGAAGGAGGGTGGGGCCTTAAGAAGAAGGTGAGAAGAAGACAACTAACATGGAACGTTATGGTAAGAACATAACTTCTATATGTTAAGTTGTCTATCTCGCCTTCATTCTTGCTGGATGGGACCGCGTCCCTAGCACCTTGTCCCGGGTGGCCTAACGGAACAGACTCCTGAGAACAGTGGAACCAAAGTTAGCTCTATGCCTAGAAGCTAAATCCAACTTATAATGAGAAATGAAAGTGTGAGGAGTAGCCCAAGTAGCCGCTGCACAAATGGTGTCAATAGGCAGTCTGTCTTGGAAGGCTAAAGAAGTAGCCAAAGCTCTGGTGGAATAAGCCTTAGGTTTATCAGGCAGCTTTTGATGTCTAATTTCATATACAAGGGAAATCAAAGATGTTAGCCATCTGGATAATGATACCTTTGAAACTGAAAGTCCCTTTCTGCTTTCCGCATAGGAAACAAACAGCTGATCAGATTTTCTGAACTGTTTTGTTCTATCCAAGTAGTACCTCAATTGACGGTGAACATCCAGGCAGTGTAATTTTTGTTCAGACCTATTGGAGTATTCTGGAAAAAAGACAGGTAGATCAATGCTTTGATTTAGATTTGACGAGACCACCTTAGGCAAAAAGGACGGGTTAGTTCGTAAGGATACTCTGTCCTTATGAAACAAAAGATAAGGAGGACGACAGCTGAGTGCTTGAAGCTCTGAAACTCTTCTAGCTGATGTAACAGCTACCAGAAAAAGAGTCTTCCATGATAATAATTTTAAAGAACAGGAGACTGCAGGTTCGAAAGGGGGGAGAATCAAAGAAGCAAGAACTAAATTTAGGTCCCAAGGAGAAGGAGGATTTCTTATAGGAGGTCTGAGAAGAAAAACTCCTTTCAAAAAGGCTTTGCAAAGCTTGTGGGACATTAAGGCAGATTCAGAAATACCCACATGAAAGTTAGAAATAGCTGCCAATTGAACTTTAAGTGTAGAGGAGATGAACCTGCATGGAAGAGTTCAGCTAGAAAATCAAGGACTAATTGGATGGAAGCAGTGAAAGGATCTATGTCCTTTCCTTGAGCCCAATATGTGAAGCGTTTCCACTTACTCAAATAAATCTTCCGAGTGGAAGATTTATGGGAAGCTATCAAAATATCTCTAACAGAGTGAGATAATTGAGGAAGCCTGGCTAAGGTTGGAACTGGAGGAACCAAGCAGTGAGGTTCAGAGAGGGAGGGAGCGATGAAACTGACCCGACTGATGGATCAAAAGATCTGGAACTAGGTCCAGATTCCACGGTCGCTCCAAGAGAAAACGATGTAGAAAGGGGAACCACACTTGTCGAGGCCAGTAAGGAGCAATGAGGATCAATGAGGCCTTCTGAGCGATAGCTTTCTGTATCACTTGAGAGATCAGTGGGAAGGAGGAAATGCATACAGAAGTCCCGGGCCAAACTTGGACTAGAGCGTCTCTGCTGGGTTGGCCTGGTAAAGGGAATAGAGTGAAATATTCTCTGCACTTGCTGTTTTGGGGAGTAGCAAAAGATCGCAGCAAGGCTGACCCCACTTGAGAAAAATTTCTCTCACTACAGAGTCTTTCAGAGACCACTCGTGAGGCATGAGTATGGCTCTGCTCAACTTGTCCGCAATTTGATTGGACTTTCCGGGATGTGCGTTGCTATCAGAAACCGCTGAGAAGAAATCGCCCATTGCCACAGTCTGAGTGCTTCTCGACACAGGGGTATGACCTGGTTCCGCCTTGTTTGTTGATGTACCACACTACAGACATATTGTCTGTTTGGATTGCAATCGTTCCCAAGGGAAGAGAGTCTTGAAGGGCTTGCAACGCTAAAAGCACTGCTCTCCTCTCCAGAACATTTATGTGCAAGTGGCATTCGTTTGGTTGCCATGTGCCCTGGACCGTCCTGCCCTGATAATGCCCCCCCCACCCGGTCAGGGAGGCATCCGTTGTCAGAGTAGCAACCGGAGGAGGTGGAACAAAGGGTCTTCCCAACAAGAGCGGAGGGGAAGACATCCACCACATGAGATGATTTTTGCACGCTTGCGTGATCATAATGGTGTGAGACATTGGAAGTTGCTGGTATGACCATTGAGTAAAGAGCATCCATTGAAGGATCCGCATGTGGAATCTGGCTAATGGAAGCAGAGGTATGGCCGCTGCCATAATACCCAACACTTTCAGAACTAACCTGGCTTTGATTCTGTTGTTGTTGAAAAGGAGTGATACCAGTTTGTGAATGTCTGTTATTCTCTGATGTGTTAGTCTTGCAGACATGTTTACTGTATCTAGATTTGCACCTATGTAGGTAATAGAACGACAAGGCGACAAAACAGACTTTTCGCAATTTATTGAAATACCCAGCTTTTGACAAACGCGAAAAGTGTAATCTCTGGCCATCAGAAGGAGATGCTTGGTGGGAGCTGTGAGGAGCCAGTCGTCCAAATATGGAAACACCTGGAATCCTTGTAGTCTCAGGTGAGAAGCTACCACTGCCATGCATTTGGTAAACACCGGGGCAGTGGTGAGACCAAAGGGCAGGGCCCTGAACTGAAAATGACTGGTTCCCAGCCTGAAGCGGAGGAATCTTCTGGAGCGTCTGTTCATTTTTATGTGATAGTACGCATCCCGAAGGTCTATAGAGCACATCCAGTTTCCTTTTCCCAAAGGGGAAGGATGGATTGCAGCGTGACCATCCGAAATCTTGTTTTCTTGACTGATCTGTTCAAGACACTGAGATCCAAAATTGGTCTCCAGTCCCCTGTTTTCTTTGGGACTAAAAAGAACCTTGAGTAGATTCGGATCCTTGCTGGTCTGCGGGAACTGGCTGTATTGCTTTTCTTGCAAGCAGTTTTGAAATCTCGAAACCGCTAGATCCCTTTGGGCGGGTGGAACATCTGGAAGGGATTTTTTAACTGATTTGGAATGCGAAGAAAGGGGATAGAATAGCCTTCGGAAATGATGGACTGTACCCATTTGTCTTGAGTCAGGGATAGCCAGGCTTCTGGGTACAGTGACAATCTTCCCCCGACTGCCTCCAAAGATGGGCAGTCGGGCAACACCTCAGGGATGCTGAAAGGGCTCGTCAGAGAAGGTTTCCCGATTGCCCTGGTTCTGCGGACCCCCTGCCCCTAGGGCGTCTACCATTGTTATTCCCGCCTCTGCCTCTGGCGGGAAGCGACTCTGTCGTCAGGCGAAGTCCCTTGAGATTGTTTACGGAACCACATCTTTCCACCTTTCTGGCCTTTGGGGTAAGGCCTAGAAGGAGTAGAAAAACGGACTCAGACGGCAGAAAGGGTCTTGCCATCAGTTTCGCACCTAGTCAAGGTTTCTTTCACTTGAGGACCAAAGAGGGATGATCCATCAAGCGGGAGTTCGTGAAAGACGTCTTGAAGGGGTCCAAAATTGCATAGCCGCATCCAGGCATGCCTACGTAAGGCCACACCTGTCCCTGCGGCTCTGCTCGCTCCATCAGCAGCGTAAGAAAGAAGGCATGGAGGAGTTGGTTATGGAGTTAAGGGTAGCCAGCTGCGTGTTCATCTTATCTTGGAAACCCGCAGCTGTAGGGTCCTTTAACATTTCACTCGCTTCCTTGATCAAGTCCCTTTGAAGACGAGTAAAATGGCACAGGTAGTTCAGCGAGCATGGTAAATGTCGCTGACGAGAACATCCGCTTCCATCTGTCCATGGACCTAGATTCCTTGTTAGGTGGATGGACAGGTACTGAAGGATCAGCTAGCTCCTTCTTAGTGGCAGCAGCTACCACCATAGCATCCACAGAAACTCCTTTTGTTAAGAACTGTTTGTCTGCTGGTGCTGTTATGAACTTGGAGGGTCTCCTGGGAGTGGGGTCCACTGAATCAGGAGCCGTCCATGCCTTCTTAGCAACCACCTGCATGAGGGGTCAAAGGGGGACACCCAGGAGGTGGAAGGGCGAGAGCCAAGCGCCTCAAGATACACAGATTCGTCCTCCGAAGGGTTGAGGGCTGGCCAATTTCCCCTCTGTTTCAGGATCTCCAGAATGTCTGCAAATGAGACATCTTCAGAAGGGGAACAGGGGGAACCCTCAGAATCATCCAAATCTGTGTCTGACGTGATGGACTCAGGTGAGTCAATGTGTTTCCTCTTACACTTCCTCTTCCGAGGGGGCTCTTCTGCCAAATCAGGAGAGGCCTCGGAAGAGGATGAAATCCCCACAGGGGGTTCCTGAGGAGCTGGCTCTCTGGGGTCCGGGATGAGAGAGTGAGTCGACTTAACCTGAGGCACCGTAGAGGGAGGGGCGGACGGAGCCGACTGTGGAGTAGAGCCAGGCTCTAACACACTCCGCATGACCTCGAATGCACCCCTGTCAGGCAGAGCCAGAGGTCCCTGCTCAGAGAAGCTAAGAACCCCCCTCGGCACCGACAGTGATGGCTCCGAGGCCGATGTCGGAGCCGAACTCACCAGCGCCGAAGCACCGAGAGGTTGAGGGGGGTCGGACAAGGGTCCGATGCCACTCACCCCCTCGGAGCCGACGAGGGAAGTCCGGCGCCGAGATTCTTCCAAGGAAGAAAACGGAGCCGAAGACAATTGTATCGGCTCCGACGCTATCACAGTCTCGGTTCCGACTCGACCCGGCTCCGAGCTCAAGAGAGTCGAAGGAGGAATATGTTGATGGACCAGGGCAGGCATCGACTGATGAGTCGGGCTCTGAAGCATCTGGGCCAGTGCCTCGGACTTAAGAAGTCGACTCACTACCCTCTGAAGGTCATGATCCGACAGCCTCGATGACCTAGAGGAGTGAGATCTCTGGCTCCGTTCAGACAGCAGGGGAGATCCTGGAGCCGAATGAACGGAGCCAAGAGACGGTGACCTGGACCTCTTCCTAGTTGTCGGCTCCGAAGGTCTGGTCGGAGCCGACACGGAACTCTACTACCTCGGCTCCGGCGGGCGAGGGAGCCACAGAAACTGTGGACTGAGACTTATCGGCTCCAGCCGAGCCGATGAAGGCAAAGGTTGAGAAACCTTAGGTCTCGGCTCAGTAGTGGAGCCGAAGACCTAGATGCCTTAGAGGGCTTCCCTGTTGAAACAGATAGGGAATCCTCTGGCTTGAGTAAGCCTCTTAATATCAATTTATTTTTCTTTCCTGCAGGACTCTGGGGCTGAAGCCATGGCACACAGCACAGGAGTCCTGCAGGTGCAAACCCAGACAGTAGACACAAGAAGTGTGGCGTCTGTCAGAGACATTTTCTGACAGCACGCATCACACTTCTTGAATCCGGAGACCTTTGCTTCTTTAGACATTTTTAAACAGGTGTAAACAAACACACACACAAACACACTAATTACACCCTGTCAAGTTAAATTATAATAAAAACCACTAACTAGGATTTTAAAATAATACACACACACTCCACTAGGGAAGAGAAAAAGGCCTGTAGGCCCAAGGGAAGAACCTAAAGTTCTTGAGGGAAAAAAACGGGAATTTTTTAGAAGGGGATAAAAATATCTCTAAACTAAGGGAAATAAGTAAAAATATTAAAATTAAAGGGGTTTTGAGCGACTAAATTATACAAGAAAAAGTCACTTACCAAGAACCGGTAGAAAACCAACCTCGAAGCTGTAGCGGCAAACGAGATCTGAGGTAACTCTCGCCTAGCATTGTGGGATATAAGGGGAGCCTCGAGCCGGTGGAACCAACTCTCGAGCTTTTAGAGTGGCCGAGTCGGAGCCGAGGTCGGCTCCGAACCCATCCAGCAAGAATGAAGGCGAGATAGACAACTTATCAGAAATTTCAGAATCCTGATCAGAAGAATCATAACCAAATTCAGTCCTAGGTCTCAGAGGGAGAAGGTTGGCTTCCCCTGATTAAAGTAATAAGTCTTCAGCCATTCTAATTTGTTTTTTAGGCATAGGAGGCCTGACCATGTGGTCTGGGCATCGGTTTTCTAGGCATGGATCGAGTTTTGGGCCTTGAAGCAGATGGCGTCAGTTTAATATGCAAGTCAGTAAGCCTGAATAAACCCTCAAGAAGCTGGTGCCTGCACAGCGGCTCCGGACCCATCCAAGGTAGAGACATCCACAGGTTCCACAGTTGAAGCATCTTGCGGCATACCAGACTCCAAACGAGTCTCAGTAGAGGTCTGCGAATCTGAAGTAACAGGTATCAGGGGCTGCAAAAGCTCCTCAGTGAGTACCGGTGAACTGGTGACTAGCTTAGGAGAAGCGTCGGCAGTTTTGGACCTAGGCGGCCTACCTTTGCGTTTTTTCGGAATGTTGGTAGTTGGGTGGCTTACCAAAGTCATATCTGGATAATTGAACAGAGTACAGAAATATTTAGAAGTGTAAATATACCAACGACGAATAGTTCGTTGTTTAAATAAGGCACAAAACAGACAGCGAGGTACATCGTGGTCAGGGCCCAGGCAAGGAATACAGTACGAATGAAAATCTTTATGAAGTATTTGCTTTCCTCAAGAAATACAGTTATTGACTTTTACTTGCATCGGTTTACAGCAAGAAAAAGTTTCCCCAATGGGGTACTTAGACTTCGGTTCTGAAACTCGAAAACGAAAATTTCAGGAGTCTGCCAACCAGCACTTGCAAACTGCTTCTGCTTCGGGCACCGCATGGCAAGAAAGACTGATGTAATGGCATCGGCTGCATGCTTTATACCCCTGACTACCTGACGTCATGGAAAATGAGACAGCAACCGACGCAGGACCCAAAACTTTGATAAATCAGGCCGCTACTGCAAGCGGATAACCCAAATGTGATGACTGCAACAGTGAAACAGAAAGGACATGTGAACGGTTATTATACAGGATTTCTTTCAGAGTATAGGGACACAGCTTTGTTGAATGGAGCAGCTGATCAGGACAGAGACTAGGTAGCAAAACTGCATCAGTGAGCATCTTGACATATTCGGATGGTAAGTTGTTGGCAGCTTGAGTGAAATTGGTTGGCAATAGTGTTAGTATGGTAAATTTATAGGAGCTGGGATGGCTGATTGGCCTGGATGCAGGAAGGTATTCGAAGGGATGTCCAGAATAGAATCTTGACCCGTGTGCTGCATGTTAGTGTAGTAGGGCTATGTCTGCTTAGGTACTTCACACAGTTTTGCGAGGAACCTCTGTAGATGTTACACTTGTTACATTTGTCTGGTCAGGTACGCACTGAAAGGGTTGTACTGAATGACTGGTCTGGAAGTGAATACAGTAGAACAAGGACTTCCTTGGACCTAGATGCCATACCCTTGCTTTTAAGTTGTGCAACATAATGATTTTCTTACTGCCATAAACGTGATGGTCAAAGACCAGACTACCATCTACCTGTGTCCCCAAATCCCATAGCAACGTTTTTACTCTTATGGGTGGTGTTATCAATGGGTTAGTTTCCAGACGGTAGCAAACTTCCCAAAGGATACCATTATGCACTTCTTGGAATCGCGTTTAATACTGTGGCTCTGGCACCAGATATTTTTGTCTGTCCTTCTTGAGGATATTGATGTCTTTGACAAATCTAGGACTGCACTTAATTTGCAACAGTCTGCAAACCTGATCAGCCAGAGACCCTTCATGTTGGCCTTTACTTCAGAGAACTGCAAACGTCTCCTAAATAACTTATTTTATGCTCTATGCTAAAGAAATTAAAAAAAGATCTTCCCATCACACAACTTATGTGAAAAGGCCCTCCCACAGTGAGTGGGTAAACATTTAGGACTTCCACAGCATAACAGTACAGAATTTTCTCCATCTTCCCAACTTAGAAGTGCACAAATCTCCAGACATAGGAGAAAGACTGCAGCCACTGTTACAAAGAAGAGAAAGAAAAGAAGCATGAAGTGTTTTACTGACTTTAAAAAGACAGCATGTAAATATAACTGGAAGAAAAAAAAGCGAGGCATTTTTTTAACCACATTTGTGGACTGTGATAAAAAAGTGTTACTTATTGGAAAGAAATTCGTAGCTTATTTAAAAATACTCTCATAAGGTAACAAGAGTTGGGGGGACAGGGACAATTCTAACATACCTGTTCCAAATGAAGTAGTAAACAATATAAAATCTTCTGGAGTCTTTTAGAGGTTTCCAGAAAAGTATGAAAAAGTCTGATTCAATCTCTGTCTGCATAACTAATACATGCAACTCGCATATGGCCAAATTAAAATATGGTCTGCATTCATGAACTGATCGAACTGCAGTCATCCATTAATGACAACTAGGGTATAAATGATTTTTGCATGATGCAAGATGGTGTCCCCTACACCCTTTGCTCCATGCCAGCACTATATAGGTGTGGGGCATCTTAACTCTCATATCAGATGGAGGTGGCCGTCAGATTCCAGTGAGTTCTATCCTGCTGCTGCTAGTATGGAAGGAAATTACTTATACCCATGTGCTCTGGGGAGAGCAAGTGAAAGGCTACAACATTATGACACATCTGAAAGGAGGTCTAAATTCTGTAACAAGGCTGATGTCAAAGGTGTCGGGAATTCTGATGAAAAAAAAACTTCCAGTGTTGCTACCCCCACCACCATTACACACCACACATCCCTTCCTCCCCAGCATGAAAATTACTGTAGAAAAGGAATAGTAGAAAAGATAAGAAGGCTGAGAAGATAACACAAAAAGGCTAGGGATGGGTTACCAAAGAGAACAGATCTGAAAGTAGTAAACAACTTCCATACCTGACAAGATAAGGTCCTTCAGTGCCAGTAAGGCAGAATGCCAAGTAAACTGACCTCATGGGTGGCATTCCCATAGGGAACATACTCCTGATGAAGGTAGCCCCAAAAGAACATCTGAACTTGAAAACACTCAGTACATGGTGCCTTGCAAAGATGTTGAAAGAATTCTAGGCTCTGCAGAAGAGAGATAGTTTGATGCGGCATTGTGGGGAAAAACAAAAAAATAGCCACTGTTCTAGTACAGTATGCTCACACAGACACTAGCAGAACCAAGTCAAGCATCCCCTAACAAAAGAAGCAATACAACTGGCCAACCACATGGAAATGATTTTGCATAATCACTTAATGATTTAGTTCATTTCACACAATCAATATACAGTCATTCACAGAGTGCAGGACATGCACTCTGTGGTCGGCATACTTTGTGAAAGAAGACAGGTAAAACAATGGACTACTTAAGACTTGCCTTTATCCCAAGCAATATCCTTTTGTAGAAAAAAAGATAGTAAGGAAGTTTTACAAAGAGGAGCTTGAAGCTCTAAGATTCTCTTAGTGGAAGCAAAAGCCACTTAAGTGTCTTCCAAGACAAGACTAAGTCACTGAGGAAACCGGTTTAAATGAAGGGAGAGTAAACTTCAAGTATAAAATAAATATGCAAAGGAGAAGATCAATTTAAGGGAGAAGAAAGAAGAAGTTATGTACCTACCATAACGTTCCATGTTAGTTGTCTTCTCTCGCCTTCTTTCTTGCTTGATGGGTTCGGAGCCGATCCTCGGCTCCGACTCGGCACTTGCTAAGCTTGAGAGTCACTTTTACCAGCTCGAGGCAGCCCCATATCCCATGATGCAAGGCGGTAAGTACCCAGATCTCGTTTGATGACAAAGGGCAATAGCACCAAGCATAAAAACACTTCCAAAAGGAAGAAGAAAACTTACAGGATGGAAGAAGGACCAGGTCTGAATGGTCTTCAGCATAATTATTTCTTATAGAAAGGTCTGTCCAGGCCTGGGGGAAGGAGGGAGGGTCGCAAGAAAGAAGGCGAGAGAAGACAACTAACATGGAGCGTTATGGTAGGTACATAACTTCTTAATGTTAAGTTGTCAATCTCGCCTTCATTCTTGCTTGATGGGACCGTCCTAGCACCTCTATCCTGGGTGGTTCAATGGAACAGACTCTTGAGGACTGTAGAGCCAAAACTGGCTCTGTCCCTGGAGGCCAAGTCCAATTTGTAGTGGGAAACAAAAGTATGAGGAGTAGCCCAAGTGGCCGCTGCACAAATAGTGTCTAAAGGAAGTCTAGCTTGAAAGGCTGTAGAAGTAGCTAAGCTCCTAGTTGAATGTGCTTTAGGTTTTGAGCACAGCTGTTTTACCCTAAGCAGATAAATTTCAGAGATGACCGAAGAAAGCCATCTAGACAAGGTTACTTTAGAAACAGGAAGGCCTTTCTTATTATCTGCATAGGAAACAAAAAGTTGATCAGATTTCCTAAATTTTTTTGTTCTGTCCAAATAATATCCGAGTTGACGGTGGACATCAAGATAATGTAGTTTTTGTTCGGCTCTGTCTGAATAGTTTGGGAAAAATACAGGGAGATCAATGGATTGATTCAAATTGGTCTTTGAAGCGACCTTAGGCAAAAAGGTCGGATTAGTTCTCAATGATACTCTGTCTTTGTGAAAAATCAAATAGGGGGGTCGAACTGATAGAGCCTGAAGTTCAGACACCCTCCTGGCCGATGTAATAGCCACTAGGAATAAAGTTTTCCAAGAAAGAAATTTCAGGGAACAAGAAACAGCTGGCTCGAAGGGGGGAAGAATCAAGGAGGTCAGCACTAAATTTAGATCCCACTGAGGAGGAGGATTCCTGATCGGAGGCTTTAGCAGGAAAATTCCTTTCAAGAAAGCCCTGCAGAGCCTATGGGACATAATATTGTGATCTGCGATCCCGACATGAAAGTTCGAGATAGCAGCCAATTGAACTCTGACTGTGGAAGAAGAGGAGCCTGCATGAAATATCTCTGCTAAGAAGTCCAGGACTGCCTGAATAGGGGCAGTGAAAGGATCAATACTCTTGGCCTTAGCCCAATAAGAGAAACGTTTCCATTTGCTTGCATAAATCCTCCTGGTAGAGGATTTTAAAGAAGCTACTATGATGTCTCTAACTGGGTTAGAGATCAAAGGAAGCCTGGCTAAGGAAGGAAGTGGAGCAACCATGCTGTGAGGTTGAGAGAAGGGATAGACCGGTGCAGCTGACCGGATTGGTGAATCAGAAGATCTGGCACTGGGTCCAGATGCCACGGCTGCACCAAAAGGTGACGATGGAGGAACGGGAACCAAACTTGTCGAGGCCAGTAAGGGGCAATGAGAATCAATTTGGCTCTCAAAGCGGTTGCCTTCTGGATAACTTGAGGGATCAGAGGAAATGGAGGGAAGGCATAAAGAAGTCCCTGGGGCCAATCCTGGGTCAGAGCGTCTCTGGGGGGATGGCCGGGAAGAGGGAAGAGAGAGAAGAAGTCTGGGCATTTGCTGTTTTGGGGAGTAGCAAAAAGATCGCAACATGGACGACCCCACTCCAGAAAAATCTCTTCCGCTATAGATTGCTTGAGAGACCACTCGTGAGGCATGAGAATAGCTCTGCTCAATCTGTCCGCTACAATGTTGGTTTTCCCAGGGATATGCGTTGCTACCAGAAACCGATGAGAGGAGATCGCCCATTGCCATAGTCTGAGCGCTTCTCGACACATGGGGTAGGACTTGGTTCCGCCCTGTTTGTTGATATACCAAACTACAGACATGTTGTCTGTGTGGACTGCAATTGTCCCTACGGGAAGAAAGTCGTTGAGGGCTTGCAACGTTAAAAGCACTGCTCTCATCTCCAGGACATTTATGTGCAGGTGGTACTCGAACGGCTGCCACGTCCCATGAACCATCCTGCCCTGATAATGCCCCCCCCACCCGATCAGGGAGGCATCCATGGTGACAGTGGCTATCGGGGATGGGGGTACAAAGTGTCTGCCTTGGTGAAGCTGAGGAGATGTGATCCACCAAGCAAGATTATCTTTGCAAATCTGTGTCACCAGAATCTGGTGACGCATTGGAAGTTGTTGGTACGACCAATGTGTGAACAGCATCCACTGAAGAAGGCGCATGTAGAAGCGAGCCAAGGGAAGAAGAGTAATGGCCGCAGCCATGAGGCCTAACACCTTTAGAACCATTCTGGCCTGTACTTTCTTGTTGGCTAGAATGATCCTGACACGAGTCTGAATGTCTGAAACTCTTTGATCTGTATGGGTAGCTGACATCCGAACAGTGTTTAAGTTTGCGCCTATGAAAGTAATAGACTGGCAGGGCGATAAGGATGACTTTTCGAAGTTGATCGAGATGCCCAAATGAGAACAAAGATTTATTGTGTAATCCCTGGCTTGAATAAGCTGATGCCTGGTGGTGGCTGACAGGAGCCAGTCGTCGAGATACGGAAACACCTGGAATCCTTGCCGTCTCAGGTGAGCCGTGACCACTGCCATGCATTTGGTGAACACTCTGGGGGCTGTAGTGAGACCAAAGGGCAGGGCTCTGAACTGGAAATGACTGGACCCCAGCGAAGCGGAGAAATCTCCTGGGCGTCTGTGAATTTTGATGTGATAGTACGCATCCTGAAGATCTATTGAGCACATCCAGTTGTCCTTCTGTAAGAAGGGCAGAATTGACTGAAGAGTGACCATTGAATCTTGTCTTCCTCACAGACTTGTTGAGTCTGCTGAGATCAATATTGGTCTCCAGTCTCCCGTTTTTGGGGACCAAAAGAACCTTGAGTAGATTCCGGGCTCTGAATGGTCTGTTGTAACTGGCTGAATGGCTCTTTTGCAGTAGTTTTGAGACTTCTAACTCTGCAATTTCCCTTAGACCGGGTGGTACATCTGGAAGGGAATTTGAGGGAAAGGACTTTCCTCGAAAGGAATTATGTAACCCTTGGATATGATCGACTGTACCCATCTGTCTTGAGTGAGGGAATGCCAGGCTTCTGGGTACAGTGATAATCTTCCCCCGACTGCCTCCAAGGAGGGACAGCCGGGCAACATCTCAGGGATGCTGAAAGGGCTTGTCAGAGAGAGGCTCTCTGTTTCCCTGTTTTTTTGGACCCCCTCTGCCTCTAGAGCGTCTGTTGGTGTTACCCGCTCTGCCTCTAGGGGTAAACTGACCACGTGAATCCGGCGTGACTCCTTGGGATTTGCGGAACCACATTTTGCCACCTTTCTGTCCTTTGGGGTAAGGTCTAGAAGGGGTGGAAAAATGGACTCCTGACAGAAAGAGTCTTGCCGTCCTGCTCACACCTGGTCAAAGTTTCCTTCACTTGAGGGCCAAACAAAGTTGACCCATCAAAGGGAGAATTTGTGAAGGGCCTTAAAGGGATCTGCAAAGTCACATAGCCGCATCCAGGCTTGGCGTCTAAGAGCCACACCTGTACCTGCGGCCCTACTCGCTCCATCAGCAGCATATGATATTAGCCGCATGGAGGAGTTTGCAATGGAATTAAGGGTTCCTAGCTGCAAAGCAATTTTTCCTGAGCTCCTGCAGCTGTAGGATCCTGAACAACATCACCTAGCTCCTTAAGGATATCCCTTTGGAGTCTGGTGAAGTGACATAGGTAATTCAGCGAGCATAGCAAAGGTCGCTGAGGAAAACATCCGCTTACCGTACCTATCCATGGTCCTAGAGTCCTTATTAGGAGGATGGGCGGTGCGGAAGGATCTGCAAGTTCCTTTTTGGTGGCAGCAGCCACCACCATGGCATCAGCGGGGACACCCTTAGTGAGGAATTGCTTATCACACGGGGCAGTGATAAATTTTGAAGGCCTCCTAGGGACTGGCTCTACAGAGTCAGGAGCTGCCCACGCCTTTCGGGCAATAACCTGCATAAGGGGGTCGAAGGCGGAGACACCCAGGAGGTGGAGGGCCGAGATCCAAACGCCTCTAGGTATACTGACTCATCCTCAGAGGGATTGTTGGTGGGCCAGTTTCCCCTCTGTCTAAGGAGTTCTAGGATGTCTGAGAAGGAGACATCCTCAGAGGGGGATCTAGGGGATCCCTCTGACTCATCAAAGTCAGTATCTGAAGTGATAGACTCGGGGGAGTCTACATGTTTCCTCTTACAAGTCCTCTTCCTAGGAGGATCTCCCGACACATCAGGAGAATCCTCGGAAGAGGGGGAAATTCCCAATGGGGAAACCTGAGGCGGAGGATCTCTGGGTCCTGTAGCAAGAGAAGTGGCAGAGATGTCAACAGGCACTATAGAGGGAGGAGCTAAGGGAACAGACTGCTGACTGATACCAGTGGCCAGCACACTCTTCATCACCTCGAATGCTCCCCTCCCAGGCAGGTCCGAGAGATCCCGTTCCGAAGAGCTAGGAACTCCAGGGACCACCGAAAGGGAAGTCTCCGAGGCAGATGTCGGAGCCGAGCTCACCAAGGCCGAGGCTCCAAGGGGAAGAGCGGGCTCGGACAAGGGTCCGATGCCACTCACCCCCTCGGAGGAGACCATGGAAGCCCGGCCACCGAATCCCTCTAAGGAAGGTCTCGAAGAGGAGATAAGAGTAGAGGCTGAAGGAACAGAAGGGGGTATCTGTCCTGCAGCCGTAGCAGTAACCATTCCCGAAGACTCCAACTCCAAGCTCTGGGGTAGAGTTGAAGGAGGAACTGCAACGGGGTGTGGACCAATAGTCGTCTGTTGAGACGGACTATGTAACATTTGGGCCAGTGCCTGTGACTTAAGTAATCTACTGACCACTCTCTCTAAGTCATGGTCAGAAAGCCTGGATGACCTTGAAGATCGGCTCAGATGGCTCCGTTCCGAGAGGAGAGGTGAAGCCGGAGCCGAAAGTATCGGCTCCAAGGAAGGAGACCTCGACCTCTTCCTCGAAGGAGCCATCGGAACCGATGAAACTATTGAACCTGTCGGAGCCGACAACTTATCGGAGCCGACAGGTAGCCTCGATGCATCGGCTCCAGCCGGAGCCGATACAGCCACAAAAGTAACGGTGTCGGAGCCGACACCGATGCCTGAGCCACATGGTGGTCGGAACCGATCGGAGCCGACACCGAAGTGGTCGATGCAGAATCGGCACCGATGAAGGCTTAGTTAAGCCAGAATCGGCTCCAGCCGGAGCCGATCTCGACTCAGAACGAGTCGGAGCCGAGGCCGCAGGCTTTGACACAGAAGCCTGGGCCTTGGAAGACTTGGCAGTCTTGGATGGAGCCGACTTAGCCGGAGAGCCCTCTGGCTTAAGAAGGCCCCTGAGTATTAATTTATTTCTTCTTTCCTGCAGGACTCTCTGGCTGAAAGAATGACATATAGCACAGGAGTCCTGCAGGTGAAAAGGCCCCAGGCAATACAGGCAAGAAGTGTGACCGTCTGTCAAGAGACATCTTCTGACAGCACGAGTCACACTTCTTAAAGCCTGAGACCCTTTCTTTTGACATGGTGTAACACAAGCACACACACACACACACCAGTCAAAGAAATTAAATTAAATATACCAAAAAGGTATAACTAGAAACACACACACACACCCTAACAGGGGGGGGGAATGGGATGGGTAAAGTTTGACTAAAAAAATAAGAAGAGACAGGGAATTTTCTGTCAGAAAATGTTTAAAACTAAATTAAAACTAATAATAAAGGGTTTTTTATTAAAGGGGGCTAAAATAGCAAAGTAGCAAATCACTTACCAGGAGCTGGTAAAAGGAGGACCTCATCAGCGAAGCGGCAAACGAGATCTGGGTACTTACCGCCTTGCATCATGGGATATGGGGCTGCCTCGAGCTGGTAAAAGTGACTCTCGAGCTTAGCAAGTGCCGAGTCGGAGCCGAGGATCGGCTCCGAACCCATCAAGCAAGAATGAAGGCGAGATTGACAAACTTAACATGGTTCCTTATAAAAAGGCCTCAAAACATTCATAGATGCAAGGGCAACAAAATCTTCTTCCAGAACCGTAACTAGGAAAAGGCCTCTAAATGGATTCTGACAGAGAAACAAAGTCCTGAAAGGTAACCAAGTACTAAAACAAGAGCAGAAAAGAGAGTCAACACTGTCAGGGGTTGTTCAGTCTACTTCTCCTGCCAGCTTCTTATTTTCCCATTACTTCCCCACTGTATATGGATCATCAGCCTGCCCTTATGACATTAGCCATCATACAGGCAGACAAGGGTTTTGTGATTAGGTTCCCCAAACATGTGCCCTGGTGGCAGATGTAAGCATCCACATAACCACTGGGGCATTCTGTGTCCCCCCTGGCATATTTGCCCACATTTAGGGTTCCCATCATCAGCATGGCATGCCAAGCCTCAATCCTCCAGTCTTGCAACTGCTGTCGTCATGCAAGCAACTTGGTTGAGTGAGATCATCAATTCCCTCCTCCAAGGGTGAGCAAACTAGTGTAAGCAACTCACTCTCACCATCCCATGCCCGCCTCCTCCAGCATCTAAGTCGCTAATAGAGCCCTAGTCTTCTGGAATAGTCATGACTTCATCATTCTACATCAGAGCCACAGCTCATGCAAGTCATATGACAAGAGATTACGGTTGTTGGGATTTCCTATACTTGGACATCTGTAAACTAAATTAGTTCAAACTCATGAACTGATTTTTCATCAATATGCAATTACCAGACTTCCATTACATGGTTCACAGTTTATACTATCATTGCATTAGGGCAGTAGCCAAAAGGAAGGCGGCTCCATATTCAGTGCATAAACACTGACCATCCAAAGTTGTTAAAATTTGATAATGTCTTACTTTGGCACATACACAGGGAAATTATCCCATAATATTACCACTGACAGTTAAAAAGGTGGACTGTAATGTGGTCTTACACCTGCTAATTTTAAAGTGTAAAATTAGCATCTCTTGACATTAACACTGAGATACTGAATTCTAACTAATTTAACAGGTCGCAATTCATCATACAATGCCTTAAAAGTGAAGCACAAACCAATCTGCTGCAATCTCAGGTTATATGCAAGGCTTTTGCTATCAAGTTGCTTTATAAATTTACACTGTATACATTCTAGAATACATAAGTCAACCCTACTACACCCACAAATCAATTATATTCAATACGTCTCACATAAGCTACATTTTTTTATAAGCTATAAATATTTTTTTTTCAGGAAATCTACATCCCTTGAAATAAATTTTTTAATCACCATGACTCACTGCTTTGGATTTAAACACTTGTTCATAGGTTGATACTAGGCTATCTGCCCTAGGGCATTTACAAGCCTAGCCAGAGTGTGTTTGGCTTTCGCCAAACTTCTTAGGATTAGTTGACTGTGCCTCTGTATAGTAGGTCACAGAAGATAGCCCATTTAGGGTTAGTTTACCGTGCCTCTGTCTAGCAGTGACACAGAAGAGATCCCAGGAGTAAATTTACGATCTCCCATCCAAATGTCAAGATTCTTCTTGAAGAGGGTCATTGAGGGGCTCTGTCTGACATTGATTAGGATTTTGTTCCAGAGTGAGGGGAGCCTCTGGGATACGAATCTGTCCCTCCAGCATGTTCTATTTATTTCTGTCCTGAGGTTTAATTCACTGGAGCATGTAGTTCTCATGGATTTGGATTTCTTGAGGTGGAGCATGTCCATTAATTCTGGGTTGGACATGGCTTTATACATCAGGCACAGATCGCCTCCGAGTAGGCAGTAAGCAACTGAGTAGAGCTGGAGTTTCTTTAGCCTAACTGCGTAGGGCATCCGTTTGAGTCCCTTGATCCTCTGTGAGGTACTTTTAGGGTCTTTCTAGATGTAGCAGGTGACGGGTAAGGTACATCCCAAATGCGGCATTGTACTCAATTATGGGCCTGATGAGTAGAGGGGGCACAATGACCTATCTTGATCTAGATGTGAACCCCTTCATGATAAGGTGGGCTTTATAGAATGTCTTTCTAACCACTTTGGCAATGTGATTGTCAAAGGAGAGATTGCAATCTACTTGGGTCCCCATATCCCTAATTACTACTTCTGTACTTAATGCATTACCACCTATGTGGTAATTTGTGGGCACTTTGTTTTTCCCAAAGGGGATGACTATGTACATTTTGGCATTTAGCTTTAGGCCATGGCTCGGGCACCAGTTATCCATCTCGGTGAGACCTTTTTGGAGGATGCTTGTGTCAGCCGGCGAGTCGATTATGGCCCCCAGTTTGCAGTCATTTGCAAACTTTGTCAGCCATAGTCCTCCTGTGTTAGCCTGTACCTCAGAGAGAAATATATACCGAACAAGAGAAGTCCCAGGACTGAGCCTTGTGGGACGCCACTTGTAACTGGTTTAGAGTCTGACATGACAACTGCAATTCTGACCATGTGGGTTCTATCCCTAAGCCAGTTTGCAACCCATCTTGTGACATAGGAGTTGATATTTAAGCTGGTGAGCTTATTTATGATGCCCGAGTGGGGTATTGTGTCGAAGGCTTTTGCAAGGTCAAGGTAGGCTGTGTGGACTACATTCCCTTCGTCTATGGCCTTGGTGACAGTTTCAAAGAAACTGACCACGTTCAAGAGGCAAGATCTGCCCTTAAAGCCGAATTGGGTAGGATTCAGTGTTTGGAGGTTCCCAATGTCTTTGTTTACAAGTTCCACGATGATATGCTCCATAGCTTTGCAGACCAGGCTAGTTACGCTTATAGGGCGATAGTTTCCAGGGTCTGTTGTGGCACCACCTTTATGGAGCAAGACCACTGTTGCTGTACGCCATTCTTTGGGTACATATCCTGTTGGAAGGATGAGACTGAACAGTGATTTTAAGTGAGGGTTCAGCTCTTCTTGGAGCTATACAAAACGCAGCCCGGGACACTGTCCGGTCCCATCTGTGATGTCACAGGGAGGCTACACTCTGTTGGGATAGTAATTTGCTCATTTGGGGGGGGGGGGATTGCACTGAACCTGTCTGCCAGGATGTTGGCAATGTCTGTGGGTTCAGTGTATTTTTTGTCATTTTGCACTAACTCTGAGCATATCTGGGAGTTTTCACCCAGGTTTCTGACATAACTAAAGAAAGCCTTGTGATTATCTTTAGCGTCTTGTGCAATTTTTCTTTCGAAGCTAGCCTTAGATGATTTTATGAGGGATCGTAGTTTCTTGCTAGTACTGATCAGAGTTGCCTTCCCTTTCAAGGATTTTGCTCTATCATGTAGTACCTTCCTCCTTCTGTTGTACATCTTATTTATGGCTGGGGTCCACCCAGGTCTCCTGCCTTTGGAGGAGTGTGTCTTGGTTTTGTTTGGGATAGCACGATCCATGCATTCCTGTAGGTATCCATAGAATGCGTTTGTAAAGGATTCTGCGGTTTGGGCCACATTTTCCACTGGCCCTGGGGCTTTGAAGGATTCCACCTCGGTTTTGAGAAGTGGGAAGTTTGCTTTTGAGAAGTTTTTGACCGTGGTTTACTTTGCTGGGGGTGGGGACGGATATGGATGTCCATAGTGATTTATGGTCAGATCTTACCAATGAGGGGTATACCTCTGGTATGGAACATAGAGTCCCCATGTTGGTGGTGATCAGGCATTTGAGTTTATAAATTCTAGGAACCATTGGGCTAGGGTGTTGGGGCTTGAGTAGTGCTTCCAGTCTATGTTTGGGTAGTTAAGTAGACTTTCATATTCTCCAGTGTCCTCAGGAAAGCTGAGTGGGGTTCCTGAGTTTGGGAGGGTGGTCTGTAGCAGGCTACAAACTGGAAGGCAGTTTTGCCCACTGTTAGTTGCACATGGATGACCTCAGATGCTTCGTGCAGTGCCACTAGCATGGAGGTATGGGTATCTTTGATGAATATGGATACTCCCCCCTCCTCTTGTGGTTCAGTCCGAGTTTTGAGGCCGAAAAGCATGGTAGGAGGTATAGCCTGGTAGTGCTGGGGTGCTCTCAGGAGCCTTGAGCCAGGTTTCTGTTACTGCACAATTATCGATATTCCTCATAATGAGGAGAGCCTCGAGTGCGTGCATCTCGAGGTTTAGACTTCTGGCGTTGAGCAGCATTACCCTTGGTTTCTTTTTCCTTGGGTTGTCTAAGGAGGTGGGTTTATCTTTTGAGCCTTGCCTAAAAAAGGCACTATGGGGGTGGCAAGAGCCTTGGCCAGTATTCGAAAACCCAGGGGTTCATAGGTTCATACTAGGCTATCTGCCCTAGGGCATTTATAAGCCTAGCCAGAGTGTGTTTGGCTTTAGCGAACCATTTTAAATTAATTTTGCTATGCCCTTTTTCGAATTTAGTATACTGTGCCTCTGTCCAACAGTGACACAGAAGTGATACCCGGGGTAAACCTACGATCTCCCATCCAGTCAAGACTCCTCTTGAAGAGGGTCAATGAGGGACTCTGCCTAACCTGGACTGGGATTTTATTCCAGAGTGAAGGGAGACTCAGGGTTATGAATCTGTCCCTCCAGCATGTCCTATTTATTTCAGTGCTGAGGTTCAAGTCTCTCGAGCGCATAGCTCGATGGGATTTGGATTTTCTGAGGTGCATGTCCATTAATTCCGGGTTGGACATTGCTTTATACGTCAGGCACAGATCGCCTCTGAGCAGGCGGTATGCCACTGAGTAGAGCTGGAGTTTCTTTAACCAGGCAGCATATGGCATCTGTTTGAGCCCTTTGATCCTCTTGGTGAGGTACTTTTGGGGTCTTTCCAGTTGCTGCAGGTGTCTGGTAAGGTACATCCCAAAAGGGGCATTGTACTCAATTATGGGCCTGATGAGGGATGAGTAAAGAGGCAAGATGACCTCCCCTGATCTAGATGTGAATCTCTTCATGATTAAGTGGGCTATATAAAATGTTTTTCTAACTACTTTGGCCACGTGGTTGTCAAATGAGAGATTGCTATCAACTTGGGTCTCCAGGTCCCTAATTACTTCTTCTGTACTTAATGGATTACCACCTATGTGGTAATTTGTGGGCACTTTGTTTTTGCCAAAGGGGATGACTATACACTTTTTGGCATTTAGCTTGAGGCCATGGCTCTGGCACCAGTTGTCTGTTTCTATGAGGCCCCTTTGGAGGATGCTTGTGTCGGCTGGAGAGTCGATTATGGCGCCCAGTTTGCAGTCATCTGCAAACTTGGTCAGCCACAGTCCTTCCGTGTTGGCCTGCACCTCCGAGAAATATATACCGAACAAGAGAGGTCCCAGGACTGAGCCTTGTGAGACTCCACTTTTAACTGGTTTGGAGTCTGACATAACTCCAGCAATTCTAACCGTGTGGGTTCTGTCCTGGAGCCAGTTTGCAACCCATCTAGTGATATAGGGGTTTATATTTAAGCTGGTGAGCTTATCTATAATGCCTGAGTGGGGTATTGTATCGAAGGCTTTTTGCGAGGTCCAGGTAGGCTGTGTGGACCACCTTCCCCTCGTCAATGGCCTTGGTGACCGTTTCAAAGAAATCAACCAGGTTTAAGAGGCAGGATCTGCCCTTAAAGCCGAACTGGGTAGGATCCAGTGTCTGTAGGTCCCCAATATCTTTACGAGGTCCATGATTATCCTTTCCATAGCTTTGCAGACCAAGCTAGTCAGGCTTATGGGGCGATAGTTTCCAGGATCCGTTGAGGCACCACTTTTGTGAAGAGGGACCACTGTTCCTGTACGCCACTCTTTGGGTACATATCCTGTAGTAAGGCTGAGATTGAACAGTAGTTTTATGTTTGGGTTTAGCTCTTCTTGGAGTTCATGTAGGACGCAGCCCGGGACACCGTCTAGTCCCATTGATGCTGTGTTTTTTGCTTTGGAGGGCAGCTCTTACCTGAGCATCTGAGCTGTCAGGGGGGGCAGCACTCTGCTGGGATAGATGTTTGCCCTTTTGGTGGGGGGGTTTGCGCTGAACCTGTCAGCTAGGATGTTGGCAATATCTGTAGGTTCGGTGTATTTTTTGTCATTTTGGACCAATTCTGAGCATATCTGGGAATTCCCACCCAGGTTCCTAACATAACTAAAGAAAGCCTTGTGATTATCCTTAGTGTCCTGTACAATTTTTCTCTCGAAGCTGGCCTTAGACGATTTTATGAGTGCACGTAGTTTTTTGCTAATACTGATCAGAGATGCCTTCCCTTTTTGGGATTTTGCTCCATCATGTAGTAGCTTCCTCCTTCTATTGTATAGTTTGTTTATGGCTGGGGTCCACCAGACAGGACGTCTGCCTTTGGAGGATTGGGTCTTTGTTTTATTTGGGATTGCATGAGCCATGCATTCCTGAAGGTGTTCATAGAATGCATTTATAAAGGATTCTGCGGTCTGGGCCATATTTTCCACAGGCCCGGGGGCTTTGAAGGATTCCACCTTGGTTTTGAGAAGTGTGAAATTTGCTTTAGAGAAGTTTTTCACTGTGGTTTTCAGGGCAGGGGGTGGAGTCGGGATGTGAATATCCAGTGAGATTAGTTTATGGTCTGATCTTACCAGTGAGGGATACACTTCTGGTCTGGAGCATAGAGTCCCCATGTTGGTGATGATCAGGTCCAGTATGTTTTCCCCCTCTTGTGGGAGTGGTAACAAGTTGTTCCATAGCATTTGAGTTTATAAATTCTAGGAACCTTTGGGCTAGGGTGTTGGAGCTAGAGTAATGCTCCCAGTCTGTTTGGGTAGTTGAAGTCGCCCAATATAATGGTGTTTGGAGAGACCTTCATATTTTCCAGTGTTCTCAGGAAGGGAGAGTGGTCTGTAGCAGGCTATAAACTGGAAGGCAGTTTTACCCACTGTTAGTTGCACATGGATAGTCTCTGATGCTTTGTAATGTGCCACCAACCTGGAGGTGTGGGTATCTTTGACGAATATTGATACCCCCCTCCTTTTGTGGTTCGGTCCAAGTTTTGGGGCCAAAAAGCATGGTATGAGGTATAACTTGGTAGTGCTGGGGTGCTCTCGGGAGCCTTAAACCAGGTTTCTGTTACTGCACAGATATAGATGTTCTCCAAGCTAAGGAGAGTTTCGAGTGTGTGCATCTTGAGGTTTAGACTTCTGGCGTTGAGTAGCATTACTCAACTTCTTATCCCTTGCGATACCTATGGAGGTGGGTTTGTCTTTTGAGCCTTGCCTAAAAAAGGCACTATGGGGGTAGCAAGAGCCTTTGCCAATATCCGAAAGCCCAGGGGTGACAGGTGCTAGCCGTCCCCAGCGAAGCATCGTGGCTTGTCGAGCATGTCATCCCAGGCTGACAGGCATTGGATCCCCTTTGAATGACACCAATACTTAAGCCAATTGTTGAAATTGATCATCTTGTCTTCATATTGTGGCATCATTCTTGGTGAGGGCAAGATGCTACTCAAGGTCAGGGTCATACCGGCCTGGGCTACATGCTCAGAGAGCTCCTCTATGTCTATTTTCATGTAGTCCAGGGAGGTACGTCTCAGGTCATTCACACCAGCATGGACAATGACTGACTCATATTTGTACTTGCCTTGGAGTGACCCGAGTGCTTGTGTTATGTGGCGGATCGTAGCACCAGACAGGCAGCTCACCGTGACCTTCTCCTTGTTCAGCCGGGTGAGCGGGATGTCAGTGTGCCTGACGATAGAGTCACCTACAACAAGTGTATCAGGTGTGTTTAGCCTTAAGGGCTGTGACTGTTCGGCACACTGGCTTTGTGAGCTATGTGTTGCACGTGTTTCGTTTTGGGGTAGCGGTTGCTTGGGTGTCTGCTTTGGAGGTCTCTGCTGCTTAGGCAGATTTTTATTTAGAGCCTCAGAGTATGTTTTTGTGTGTTTATGTGTTTGGTTTGCTGTCGTGGTAGGTCTATGTGACAGGTGCAAGCCATCCCTAGCGAAGCAACGTGGCTTGTCAAGCACGTCATCCCAGGCTGACAGACACTGGAAACCCTTTGAGTGACACCAATACCTTATAAAGACAAAATGATCAATTTCAACAATTGGCTACTGTGGTATCATTCTTGGTGAGGGTAAGATACTACTCAAGGTCAGGGTCATACCGGCCTGGGCCACATGATCAGAAAGCTCCTCTATGTCTCTTTTCGTGTAATCCAAGGAGGTATGTCTCAGGTCATTCACACCAGCATGGACAATGACGGAGTCATATTTGTACTTGCTTTGGAGTGACCCGAGTGCTTGTGTTATGTGGTGGATCCTGGCACCCGACAGGCAGCTTACAGTGACCTTCTTGTTCAGCCTGGTGAGAGGGACGTCAGTGTGTCTGACAATAGAGTCACCTATTACAAGTGTATTAGGTGTGTTGTTTAGCCTTAAGGGCTGTGACTGTGTGGCACACTGACTTTGTGAACTATGTGATACGTGGGTATTGTTGTGGGGTAGCAGTTGCTTGGAGGTCTGCTTTGGAGGTCTCTGTTGCTTGGGCAAATGTTTATTTAGAGCCTCAGAGTATGTTTTTGTGTGTTTATGTGTTTGGTTTGCTGTTGCGATAGGTCTATGTGAAATACTTGAGCTTTTTGAAATAGTTGCATACTAAAACCTTCCCCCACAAATTTTTATATTCATATCTATAAGGCAAATCTGTGCTAAACTAGCACGGGAAATAAATACTGGCATACTTTCTATTTGTGCTCCAGCAAGACTTTGAAGTTTGGGGCCTTTTCTTTTTTTCTAGAAGGCTGTTTGATTGTGGAACTAGTACATACAAGTAAAAGGGGATTTGTCCCACTGTAAGATTGTTTTGTATACATTAATCCATTAGATGAAGCTTCAAAGTGATTTTGTTCAGTTTTCTGTTGATCTGTACTAGAAGCCTGCTGGAAAGACCTGAACCTTTCAACCAACCATTGATGGAAAACAGCCATGTTATTAATTTCAGGACATTGAGGTCTGGTGAGTGTTGACTGCTGGATGAGGCACAAGTTTCTTTTAAAAGGTTGTTGGCTCATCAGTTTGCAAATGTAGCAAGACTGAAAAGAAGGGAAGTAATACTGCCCAAGTCAAGAGGGGGCTATCAGGACTGCTTCTGCCACATGCAGTCTAGCTTTTTGTATGAACATAATCAGGGGAAATGGAGGAAGACTCCTGGCTGAAGATGTACTACAGCATTCTTTACACACCCCCTGAAGGTGAGTAAAGGAGCAAAAGTTTGAGGCAGTTGGTGTTGAATGGAAAAGGAAAACAAAATCACAATAGGATTCCCCAGAAAACAAAATCACAATAGGATTGCCCATACAGAACTCCTCTTAGCAAATCCCTCTTACCTTAACTTGACATTATCTGTTAACCAAAGTTTATCCCACCAGAATGTGGAACTGATGCCAGAAATCATTTGAACTAGATGGCCCACCCCACAGCCTCCTAGTCTCTTGACACCGAGTAAAAGCAGGTTAACTCCTACCTGCAGTTTGTTGATATACCAGACTACAGCCATACTGCTTTGACATATTGCCCTAGTGGATGGGAATAATCCCCTTAGGTAGGCAGTCCTGAAAAAGGGACAGAGCCCATGGCCTCTTCTCTAGGACAAAGACATACAAACGAGTCTCCTGGGATGTTCAGGTCCCCTAGACTATTTGCCAGCTGAAATATCTCCATCTCCAAAGACAGATCTGTGGCAATTGCTGCTTGTAGGTTTGAAACCGAAAAGGGTTCTTCATCGATAAAAGTAAACTAATCCAGCTACCATTCTAGACACGAGTTGCACGTCCTTGACAGCAGAACAGGATGATGAATGCAATCTGATTTATGAGACCGTGGACTCCTCCCAGGAGCCTGGCATGACAATATAAAAAAAAAAAAAAAAATGTATGCTACTACAAGGCCCAGAACTGGGATTCACTCCTCTGCAAGTATAGTCTGGGAGGGCTACATGCCAACTGTTTGCTGAATGGACAGGATGTTGTCATGAGGAAAGGCACAACACGCTGCTGTACATCTAGGAAACACCCTATGAAGATAAAAGTTTTAACTGTATAAAAAGGTGAGACTTTGGGAGATTCAATGAAACTCCAGACAGAAGTACAGGTGGAGCTCCAAGTGCTCCGATGTGTTCAAATACTTTCTGAAACATTTCAGGGTAGTTCAGATGCTGAAGACACAGCTGGCATAGAAACACTGCCTGCCAGGAAAAACTGCACTGGCATCACAGAAGTGGAGGAATAGTCCAAGGCCGAGAATACCACAGCTTGACACTGATGATACTTAGAAAGCTTTACACTGGATGGAGGCCCTAACAGTTAAGGAAATCGGTCAAAAAGCACTACAATGCCAAGAAAATGCCAGCACTGCAGTTAATCACGGCCACCTGAAAGGTTGTGAGTCAGAAACCCTGGGCTACCTGATTCTGAAAAGATTCCAGAAACATCTGCACCAAAGCAACTAAAAGGGACTGGTGTCAGAAAGCACAACAAACCAAACAGATTTTCAATGGCAAAGTCTAGACTGCCAACAACACAACCATAAACATTAGAACAATTGAAGCAGTGCTTAAACAATGTTAGCTAGGCAGGAGTCGTTAAACCTTTGCCGGGAAAACCGATTCCCATGTGACAGATAAAGGTACAGCAAAATCAGAAAGATCGGTAACAAAGTCAAGCAACTTATTAAAACAGACAATCTCCTACTACCAAAATATGCAGAATAAATACATTAACCCAAAAAAGTCCTGGGCTGCTGTCAACACCGTACTGCAACCAGAAAAAACAACCACCCCCAAAATAGTGAACCATGACATCCCCATTCAGCTCAACAAGTTCTTCACAGAAAATATCCAAAACCTAGCCAACAACCAACTAACCCCCAACAACCCATCCACATCTAAAACACCAACTTCATCTAAAACACCATCTTCACCCAAAACAAATCTCAGTTACCCCATCTTCACCTTCAACCCAGTGCCAACCAAAATCATACAAAAATTACTCCTAAAGCTTAGGCCAGCCTCTACAGCCGACTATAATATACCTTCCGAATATCTGCAACTAGCAGCTGAAGCAATAGCCTAGCCGGTCTCCATATTAATAAACAGATCTCAGAGTGCAAAGTACACCATCTTTGGAAAACATCACATATTACACCACTGCACGAAGGGGATACCTCTATAGAACTTGGTAACTACTGACCCATAGCTTTACTATACCCCCTATCAAAACTTCTAGAGAAGGTTGTCCACATGCAACTGATGAAGTACCTCTTGGAAAACAAATTATCCACTCAGCAACATTGTTTCAGACCCTTCCATAGCACCACAACAGCACTTGCATCATTTACTAATACAGTCAATAACCACAGAAATAATGGACTGCTAGTATCTGCAACTTTCTTAGACTTTTCTAAAGCCTTTGACATGGTCAACCATGAAAAACTTCTTCATACACTAACCACCCTAAATCTCAGCTTCTCTACTATTTCTTGGTTTAAGAGCTACCTAGATGGTAGGCAACAAGCTGTAAAATGGCAAAATCAGCTCTCTCCCTTATTGCCCGTCTCCCTAGGAGTACCCCAAGGCTCCATCCTGGGTCCTCTACTCCACCTATTTACTAATCAACTATCAACCACCATACCCCAAGTCTCAATAGTCTAATGTGCAGATGATACACCATTATCTGCGCAGCCAACTCCCTTGACCTCCTCCTCTCCCTAACACAAGAATGCTTTTCCCTGGCAGAAACATGGATCACTAACCAAAACCTCATTCTAAACCCAGCCAAAACTAAATTACTCCTCTTCACCCTTCACAGATCTCCACCCTCCTCATCTAACTTTTCAGTCTCCTCTCATACCACCACCATCACACCCAGCAGTTATGCCAAACTGCTAGGCCTCGAAATTGACAATGGCCTTAAATTTGACATTCATATCTCCCAGACCATTAAGACAGTCCACAGAAAAATGGGCCTACTCTATCGCAACAGTTTCTCACCAGTCACTCTAAGGTTGCCACAGCCAGGACACGCCTCATATTGACCCTACTTTATGCCTCCCCTGTGCTTACCAATATCCGAAAAACTGAGCTCAACAAACTAGACAGCTGCTACAATAAAATAACCCGATTTGCCACAGGATCTCCTTCTAGAACCCAACATTGTGAAAGCCTCAAAAAACTCAACTGGCTAGAACTCCCCCTGACCCTTCAAGTCAGCCAACTAGCACTTGCTCACAAAGTACTACATCATCCAGGCAACACACCAGCCCTGCAGCAACTACTCCAGCCTTACACCACTACCAGATCCCTGAGATAAAGTACCTAACACCTCCTTAAGGTAACAAACTTTAAAAATGAGGCAGGTAGATCTGTTTATAGCCACTTCATCTCTAAAATCTGGGACTCCCTTCCAGCCTACATAATAAATAACTCCACCACCCAATTAAAAAAACTACTCAGCACACTTCCTGAAACACAGATTATGTACCTGTACTACCCCTGGATAGTAGCTCATGTATGTCTGTCTGTTTCCAGCAACTAGGGCAACAGCTTATCTACGGCTTTTGTAATGTATGCATGGGGTAATAGTATCACTGAACACTGTAAAGAAACCTGAAGGACATAACTAATTTCTACACACGAGAGACATGCTATCTACTGTCTTCTTGCTATACTTGCTGTTAAACACCTCTATAACATGTATACAATTAATGTAGCCTGTGAATGTTGGCAAATACACTCTCTGGTTAACTCAGTATCTTATTTACTATACTTCTATAAGTATAACGATCGTGTACTCTATATATTGTTTAATGAACTTTTTTGTTAACATGTCATTCTCTTGTTAATGATTTTACTGCTCTGGAGCTTTTCTCCTCGGGCCTCCACTAAAAATGGACATGTATCCAGTTGGACTCTCCCGGTTAACAAATGTAAAATAAAAAATAAAATAACTAAATAAAATCAGTGGCTAGGTTATCTGAACTGAAGATGTAAGTGCCTGGGAATAAGAAGCATTAGCTGGAAAGACAGAAGGAAAAGTACAGTTGTGTACACTTACCATAAATGTTGCAGTCATTACATTTGGGTAATCTGCTAGCAGGTTGCCCTCAGTCGGCCTGATTAACAAAGTCTTAGCTCCTGCATCAGTTGCTGTCCCTTCTTCCAGGACGTCAGGTCGTCAGGGGTATAAAACATGCAGCCAACGCCATTACATCACTTTCTTACCCCAGATGTCAGGTGCCCCCCAAAATGGGGAGCAAATAAAATTAAAAAAAAAAAACACAAAAATATACCTCCAAACAAAAACAAATACACCAAAAAGGCTTTTAAGCATAGTAAAAGAAAGTAGAGGAATAGTAAAAGAAAAACAGGGGGGTGGAGGGAGGGTAACCAGGACTGCAGCAATGAATACACTCGAACATCTACATTTATGGTAAGTGTACACAACTGTACTAGGTTCTTCATGTTTCACTGTTGCAGTCATTACATTTGGGTAGATTCCCAAAGCTATGGTTGGGAGGATGAATTTATACAGCATTAGGACCAGCTATAAGGCCCTGCAAGACAGCAGTGGCAAAGCCAGCTCTGGATTTAGAGAAAATTGGTAAATTACAATGCTTGGTGAAAGTATGCACTTAACTCCAGGTAGCAGCTTCTAGAATATCCCTGCTGGGAACACCTCTGAGAAAAGCTGCAGAAGTAGATGCAGCCCTGGTGGAACGAGATCTGATACACTGGGGGATAGGTTTTCCATGGTGCTTATAGCAGAAATGAATGCAGCAAATGCCACTAGCAAATGCTCAGATTTCCTTCGAAATTTAGTTCTGTCCAAGTAGAATCTAAGTTGTCTGTGCACGTCCAAGGAATGCAGAATCCATTCCCCTTTGTTCTGTGGATTGGAGTAGAAGGTTGGCAAATGAATGAATTGGTTAAGAGCCACACTGGAAACCACCATGGGCATGAAGGATGGATTGGTCCTCAGGAGATACCCTATCCGTATGAAAGATGATTAAAGGCTCCACTGCCATAAGGGCTTGTAATTCAGAAATCCTTCTAGCTGAAGTGATTACCAATAGGAAGGCTGTTTTCCAAGAAAGAAATTTTAAAAGTCTACAGTAGCAACTGGCTCAAAAGGAGGTAAAGTGAGCTTTTCCAAAACAAAGTTAAGGTCCCAAGCAGGGGTAGGAGCTCTCCTGGGTAGTCTCAAGTTCTTTGCCTCTCTGAGATACTGCTTGAGCAGGGGATGAGAAGAGAGGGGTGGTTCTGTTATAAATAGCTGAAGCATGGATTTTAATTAGAGGAAAAAAAGACAGGCCCTTGTAAAGCATATCCAGTTAAGTATTGCAAAATCTGAGGTAAAGTGGGCGTTGCTGTGCTCATCCCTAAAGATTGGTTCCAAGCAAAGAATCTTTTCCATTTGTCAGCATAAGATTTTCTTGTACTAGGTCTTCTCGCCTCCAAGATGACATCCAACACAGGTTTGCTGAGGGATGCTAAGGGTGAATTTAAATGATTAGCCAAGCTGCAAGATTCAATGTTGGGAGCAGAGTGCAGAATTTGGTTCTCCTGCTGAGACGGCAAGGAAGGCGACTGAGGCAGGTGCCATGGAGATATTTGTGACACTGCGCAGGAGTAGGTACCAGTGTTGGCGAGGCCAGTCTGGAGCAATTAAAATAATTTTTGGTTTGTCCTGTTTGACTTTTAGCAGAACTTTGGAGAGCAGAGGCAGAGGGGGAAAAGTCATAGACTGACAGTTTTTTTCCAACTGAAGGACAGAGCATCCACTTTCCAGGCTTTTTTGTGAGAAGTCCTTGTGCAAAACTTTACAACTGGTAGTTCTGGGGGGAGGCAAATAGATCTATGTCTGGGCTCCCCCATTTGCTTGTCAACATGTTGAAAAAATCCGTGGTTCCAGTTTCCACTTGTGTGGGTCCATGAGATTTCTGCTTAGTCCATCTGCCAGTGTATTCAGTTTTCCTGGCAGGAATGGAGCTTGTAGTTGCACTTGGTAGCTCAAGGCAGTGTTCCACAATGCCATAGCTAGTCTGCAGAGGGGGTAGAAATGTGTACCCTCCTGCTTGTTTATGTACCACATAACCATGGTGTTGTCAGTCTTTACCATTAGTTGTCCTGGATGAATGTAGTCCTTGAAGGCTGTCAGAGCATTCTGTACAGCTAACATTTCTTTTGATCGATATGTAGGTGCATTTGATTTGGGTTCCATCTGCCCTGAATGCACTTCCCTGCCAGGAGAGCCCCCCATACATAGTCTGATGCATCTGTAGTTAGGGTTTGGGTGGCAGGGGGTAGTGTGAACGGCAGTCCCTTGTTTTGGTGGCAGGCCTCTGCCCACCATATGAACTCCAGGCGTAGGCAAGGTATGCCAGGAATCATGGTTTCCAGGCTGTGACAATGTTGACTCCATAGACTTATGTACCACTGAAGTTTCCTCATATGCAGTCTTGCATATGGAATTAGAAGAATGCAGGAGGCCATGAACCCAAAGGCTTGCAATATTTGTCTTGCAGATAGCAGGGTTTTTGTGGCCATTTGTTTGAAGTTAGTTACCAAATGAATTTGCTTTTCTGGCGTGAGGAAAGCCATCTGGGCAGTTGCATTCAAGCTTGCACCCAGGAATGTAATCTGTTGAGAGGGTACCAGTTGTGATTTATTTTTCGTTTATAGTGTACCCTAGACAAGTTAGAACCCTTTTTACAAACACCAGGTGATTTAGAAGTATGGCCTGGTTTTCTGTCTGAATTAGACAATCGTCCAGGTATGGATCTATTTAAATATTTGCCTGCAAAATGCAATTACTGGAGCCAGGCACTTTGCGAATACCCTGGGCGCAGCAGACAAGCCAAAGGGCAGTGCAAAGAACTGATAACGCAAGTAGCCTGCTTTGAAGTGTAGGTATCTTCTGCAAGATTCCCTGACTGGGATATGCAGGTAAGCTTCTTTTAAATCTAGAGTTGCCAACCAGGCATCTTTGCCTAGCATAGGAAGTAACTGGTGAAGAGTCAGCATCTTGAATTTTGGAATGTCCAGAAAGGTGTTTAGAGTAGACAGGTCCAGAATTGGACACAATGATTTGTCTTTTCTGGGTACCAGGAAAAGCCTGGAATAAAAACCTTGTCCCTTTTCCTCTTCTGGTACCGGCTGAACAGCCCCCATGTTTAAGAGGGAAAGTACTAGTCTCCGAGCCTCTGCCCACTGATTTGGGGGCAGGTCTGGCCACCCGTTTGGTGTTGGCAATGTGTGGAAATGAAATCTGTATCCCTGGGACACGATATTTAAAGCCCATTTGTCCTGCGTTATGAGTTCTCAGTGTTTTGCATGAAGAGCAATCTTTTCCCCCAAAGGGGCGTCTAAAAGGTAAGTGCTTGGTAATTTTAAAGGAAAGTCATTGAGACCATTTACCATAGGGGGGTATCTTATTTCCTGATTTGGAAGTGGAGGCCCCCCATTGCTTAGTTCTGACAGTCCCTTGGGACTGAAACCTGGTGCTTTTGGTGCATCTGGGTTTGGCTTGAGTGGATCTGGAAGGAGCTGGAAAGGACCAATTCTTAGTAGGTCAGTGCCTACTAAGTCTTGGAGGTTGCACTTGTAAGAAATATTTTACAGTTTGCATAGATTTAGCCTCATTTTCCATCTTTTTTAGAACTTCTTCAGCCTTATTGCCAAACAGGTGATACTAATTTAAAGGAGCATCCAACAATTTTGCTTTAACATGATCAGGCAGAGATTGCTCCTTAAGCCAAGCATGCCTTCTAAGCACAGACCCAGTAACAGCAGCCCTGCAAGAGGCCTCTAAAGAAGCAAAACCACATTGCAAAGTAGGTTTTCTAACTTGTTCAGCAGAATGCAATAAATCCTGTAAATCTTTATTTTCCACACCGTCAGAATTCAACAATTCAACTTTAACATATGAAATTGGCAGTTTAAAGCCTGATTGCCAAGGTTGCAGAAGTATAAACCTTTTACACCATCTATCCAGCGCCCTGAAGTCTCTATAAGAAGGGGTAGGATTTTTAGTAACAGAAGCCTTAATGCCCTTGGGCCCCTAAGAAATGGTTTCTGGATCCGCAACAGGATTTTTGAAAAGGAACTTGTGGGACTCAGGTTTACTAGGAGCCGGAGGCAGAGAATCAGGGGCCATACTGGATTCTGCAAACATCAACAATGTCTAGTACAGGAGGTATAGCCAAAAGCCTATGCTGAGGTAGGAGGAGGAAATCCCTAAGCCTCTTTTTAGATTCAGAAAATTCCTGACTCTCCAAGTGGAAATGCTCCCTTAAGGTATGTAAAGTTTCCCCAAAAGAAAAGTCCTCAGGAGGGGAAGCAGAGGGAATGGAATCCTCTGCATCAGAATCCTCATAAGTAGGTATGGACAAATCCAGGTCATTGGAAGAATTAGAAGAGAGTCCTGATCAGAAGATTCATAGTCAAACTCAGCCCTAGGCCTCTTAGAAGGGGGGGGGGGGGGTTTGACTACCCCTTATTAGAATAAGACGACTCTCAGCCATTTTGATCATTTGTTTTTTAGGCATAGGGGCCTGAACATGTGGCCTGGGCGTCGGTTTTTTAGACATAGATATTCAGGCCTTAGTATAGAAGGTGGAGTCTGTTTAATATGCAAATCTGTAAGCCTAAATACACCCTCAAAAGCCGGTGCCTGCACAACAGCTCCGGACCCAAAGGTACAGACATCCGCGGGTTCCACAGGTGACTCATCTAGCAGCATTACTGGACTCCAAATGGGTCTCAGTAGAAGCCTGCGAGTCAGAAGTAGCAGGTATCAGGGGCTGCGAAAGCGCCTGAGTACCGGCAAACTGGCGACTGGCTTAGGAGAAGCATCGGCAGTTTTGGACCTCGACTGCTTCTCTCTTTCTTTGCGTTTTTTCAGAATTCCAGTAGTCGGATGGCTAACAGATGTCATTTCTGGATAATTAAACCCGAGAACCAAAATATTTAGAGGCAGAAATGTACAGATGACAGATAGTGCGCTGATTAAAGCACAAAACCGACAGCAAGGTATGTCGTGGTCAGGGCCTAGACAAGGAATACAGTACAAATGAAAATCTTTGAGGTATTTGCTTTCCACAAGTAATGCAATTATTGACTTTTACTGACATTGGTAAGGAGCAAGAAAAAGTTTCCCCAACGGGGTACTTAGCTTTAAGTTGAAGACTTCAGTTCTGAAAATCAGAAACTGAAATTTCAGGAGTCGGCCGACCGGCACTTGCAAACTGCTTCTGCTTTGGGCACCGCACGGCAAGAAAGACTGATGTAATAGCGTCAATTGCATGTTTTATACCCCTGATGACCTGACGTCATGGAAGAAGGGGACAGCAACTGACACAGGACCCAAGATTTTGTTAATCAGGCCGACTGAGGGCAACCTGCCAGCAGATTACCCAAATGTAATGACTAACAGTGAAACATGAAAAACATCTGTTAGTGCCCACTGCCACAATACAGTGAGGACAGGTCTGGAACCTACTGATCTCCTGCTGCAGAAACAACTTTCAACAGCCTCCAGCTCAGAGTCAACAGGAAGGCAGCAAGAACAAAAAGGCTTGGATGATAAAATAACGTCTTCATCTGCCAAATTACAAATTCATCTGCCCCATTATTAAAATAGGCTGCCCTGCTAAGAAAAGGGCTTCAGCCATGGTTGGTAGGCCAAAGAACCTTTAAGAGGAAGACACTTGCAATAAAAACGGGGGAGTGAAGCAGTTTATCAGGGGGGGGGGGGGGCATTGCCTTTTTTCTGGCAGCCTGACTAGCAGAGTAAAAGGCAATTTACCCAAGGCCTTTTTGCACCTGCTTTTCACATTAAGCCCCAAACAAACATTCTCATGTATCATGCCATGTAATAAGTACCTGTCAGCAGGACAGCTAGGCGTGCTGCAGACATTTTCTAATTAAAGGGAAAGGATATCACGAGCAGTTGGTAGGGTAGACCTGACCTCAAAAGATGCAAAAGAACAGCATGCATGAAAGGAAAAGACAACTGAAGAACAGATTTACTTGCACAGCATTCAAACACTGAAGGCATGTACAAAAGGTAACTTGGAGCCATTTGTACTTCAACTGATACTTTCATATGGCGAGGAGAGTGTTTCTTGAAAGTGATGAGGAAAGGTAACCTGATAAAGTTTACCAGCCAAAAGTACAGTTTTGTACCCACCATAAATGTAGATGTTAGAGTGCTAATACAGCTGCAGTCATAACAGATGGGTTCTCCTGCCGTCAGGCGGGTCCTCGGTCAGCCAAATTCCAAAGTCTAGGTCCGGCGTCAGTTGTCGTTGCTTCTTCCCTGACGTCAGTGTGACAGGGGTATAAAAGAACCAGCAGACGCCATTTTCTTCAGTTTTTCTTGCCCCAGATGTCAGGTGCCCCCAGAAGGAAGGCAATACATAAATTTGTGTAATAAAGCAATGCCATACAATCAAAATACAGTAGTGCAAGCAAATACAACATAAATGAATACCCCAATGAGGTTGTATGAGGAGGTGTTAGCCAATAGGCCTGTCCCAAGAGGGGAAGGAGGGAGGGAAACCTGGACTGCAGCTTTATTAGCACTCGAACATCTACATTTATGGTAGGTACAAAACTGTACTATGTTCATCGTGCATACAGCTGCAGTCATAACAGATGGGTAGAATCCCAAAGCTAAGAAAGGGGTGGTAGGCACTAGGTGGAACTATGAGGAGCCAGGATGCCCTGCAAGACTGCAGTGGCAAAGCCTGCTCTAGATTTGGAGTATAATGGAAGGTGGTAGTGCTTGGAGAAGGTATGCACAGAACTCCAAGTGGCTGCTTCCAAAATATCTTTGGTAGGAACTCCTCTGAGGAAAGCTGCAGAGGTAGCTGTGGCCCTTGTGGAGTGAGATCTGATGCCTGTAGGTACAGTTTTGCCATGAAAAGAACAAAAGCGTATGCATTGGGCTATCCATTTTGAGATTGTCTGTTTGGAAATTGGCTTCCCTTGAGCTCCTATAGCATAGGACACAAAGAGCTGTTCTGATTTTCTGAAAGGCTTTGTTCTGTCCAAATAATAACGCAGTTGTCTGTGGATGTCCAAGGAATGTAGTAATCTCTCCCCTTTGTTTTGAGGATTAGGATAAAAAGGTAGGTAAGTGTATAGCCAGATTCAAAGCTACCCTGGATACCACTTTTGGCATAAAGGACGGGTTGGTTCGTAAGGAAACTCTGTCCTGATGGAAGATGATAAAAGGCTGCACCAGCCATGAGGGCTTGTAGTTCCAATACCCTACGAGCTGAGGTAATAGCCAGAAGGAAAGCCGTTTTCCAGGACAAATATTACAAATCTGTTGAGGCAGCTGGCTCAAAAGGAGGCAAGGACAGCTTTTCTAGAATTAAATTGAGATCCCAAGCAGGTATTGGTGGTTTCCTTCGGGGTTTTATATTCTTAGCCCCTCTGAGGAACTGTCTTAAGAGGGGGCGAGAGAATAAAGGTGGATCAGTGTTGTATTCTACAGAAATGGCTGAGGCATGAATTTTGATGGAGGCGAATGAAAGTCCACTGCTTAGCAGCTCAGCTAGATACTGTAATATTTGAGGTAAATTCAGTTTTCCAGGATTCTACCCCTTTTTCTCATTCCAGGCACAAAACAGTTTCCATTTTGCGGAGTAAGCTTTTCTAGTAGACGGCCTTCTGGCCTCCAAAATGACATCCTGCACCTCCTTGGAGAGTAGGGTCTGTTGTGATGTTAAGGAATCTTCCATGCAGCCAGATTGAGCGTTTTCAGCTGACTGTGAAGAGTTTTGAAGCTGTGCTGAGTCAGAAGAGGCATTAGAGGCAGGGTCCATGGTGGGGAATGCATCAGGCTCCTCAGGAGTGGGTACCAGTGTTGTCTTGGCCAGTCTGGAGCAATGAGAATCATCTTTGGTCTGTCTGCTCTGGTTTTTAATAGAACTTTGGGCAGCAGAGGAAGAGGTGGGAAGGCATAAACTGTCATTGTTGTCCAACTGAGAGAGCGTCCACTCTCCAGGCCTTTGGATGAAAAATCCTTGAACAGAATTTTGTCAATTGGTGATTGTTGTGGGAGGCAAAGAGATCTATGTCTGGCCTTCTCCATGCTTGAATTATCTCTGTAAAAACTTGAGGATGCAACTTCCATTCGTGTGGATCTGTCATATTTCTGCTTAGGTTGTCTGCCAGCGTGTTTTCCTTGCCTGGCAAGTACTGTGCTTGAAGTTCGATTTGTAAGTCCAGAGCCATGTTCCAAAGTGACATGGCCAGCCTGCATAGGGGATACGAATGGGTTCCTCCCTGTTTATGTACCACATTACTGTGGTGTTGTCTGTCCTTATCAATAGTTGACCTGGATGCAGAAGGTCTTTGAAAGCTATAATAGCATTCATTACTGCTAGCATTTCCTTTTGATTGATGTGAAGGTGCTTTTCTTTTTGGGACCATTTGCCCTGAATGCACCGATCTGTCATGTGCGCCCCCCAGGCGTAGTCCGAGGAGTCTGTTGTGATGACTTGATTTGCTTGAGGGCTTGCTGAATGGGAGACATGTGTTCGTTTGGCATGCTTGAGCCCACCACAGAAATTCCTTTTGAAGACATGGAATTAGTGGTATTATTGTTTCCAAACTGTGGCTGTGTTGAGACCATAGGTTTTTCAGGTACCATTGAAGTTTCCTCATATGCAGCTTTGCACATGGGATTAGTAGGATGCAAGATGCCATGAATCCCAGAGCCTGCAGGATTTTCCTTGCAGTCAGCCTGGTGAAATTTGCTAGTGTTCTGAAGTATTGAGTTAGTTGCCCCTGCTGCTCTGGCGTGAGGTAGGCCATCTGGGTGAGTGTGTCAAAGTTGGCACCCAGGAAAATTATTTTCCGAGAGGGTATTAGCCTTGATTTCTTTTTGTTGACTGTGTATCCCAGAGAATTCAACAACATTATTACATAAGCCAGATGTTTCAGAAGTATGTGCTTGCTGTCCGCTTGGATCAGGCAGTCGTCCAAATAGGGGTATATTTGTATCCCTTGAAGTCTGCAGTAGGCAATTACTGATGCCAGGCATTTCGTGAATACTCTGGGCGCAGTAGATAAGCCAAAGGGCAATGCAGAGAATTGATAATGGGTTGAACCTGCAAGAAATCTGAGGTATCTTCTGCAATTTTGTCTGATTGGGACATGCAGGTAGGCCTCCTTGAGGTCCAATGTTACCAGCCAAGACTCCTTGCCCAGCATGGGAAGAAGCTGCTGTAAAGTGAGCATGTTGAATTTTTGTACGAGTAAAAATGTGTTTAGGATGGATAGGTCCAAAATAGGTCTCCAATCTTTTCCCTTCCTTGGTATCAGGAATAGTCTGGAATAAAAACCTTGACCTTGTTCGTGAGTAGGTACCTCTTGAATAGCTTTCATGTCCATGAGATCTGAAATTTGTCTTTGTGCCTCTGCCCTTTGATTGTGTGGCAGGTTTGGCATGCCTATCATTTTTGGAAGGGTGTGAAAATGGAATCTGTAGCCTCTGTTTATAATGTCCAGGATCCATTTGTCTTTTGTGACTATGCCAATTTTTTGAAAATAACGCCAGCTTTCCGTGTAAGGGTGCTGCCATTTGAGCCTTGCTTGGCATGCAAAGGGGAAAGTCATTGGGCTTGCTTTCTGAATGGCTGCGAACTATCCTCACCACCTCTTTGTGTAGGAGCTTGCCATTGTCTGCCTCTAAACGATCCTTGGGATTGCCCTCTGCCCCTCGAGCGCCTGTATCTACCTCTTTGGGGTCTGTCCGTGGCTGGAAAGGACCAATTTTTATAAGGCCAATTTCTACTGAAACGTGGGGGTTGTACCTGTAGAAAATCTTTCACTGTTTGCATTGATTTAGCCTTTTCCTCCATTTTCTTTAATACCTCCTCAGCATTAGCACCAAATAATACATCCTTTTGTAGAGGGGCATCTAGTAATTTAGCTTTGACATGATCTGGTAAGGTTTGTTCCTTGAGCCAGGCATGTCTACGTATGACTGATCCTGTAACAGCAGCTAGGCCTCTAGGGCATCAAAACCACATTGCAAGGTACGTTTACCCACTTGTTCTGCACTATGCATCAAATCCTGCAACTCCTTCAAGTCTGGTTGTTCAGGTTGTGACATTTTACTTCTCAATTGTGATAACAGAAACTGTTGGTACTTTAGCATATGGAACTGGCAGTTTAATGCCCTCATGGTTAAGGTGGCAGAGGTATATACCTTTTTTACCCCACCTTTCTAAGGATCTGGAATCTCTCTCGGAAGGTAATGGATTTTTAGCAGTGGAGGCCTTAATTCCCTTGGGGCCCTGTGAGATAGTTTCTGGGTCAGCCGCATGGCTTTTGTATAGAAATTGGTGAGAGTCAGGAACCCGGTAGTACCTGTCAGGCTTGACTGGAGCTGGAGGCAAAGAATCCGGGTTAAGGCAGGCCTCCGAGTACACATCATCTAGTATGTCCAAGACAGGAAGTATAGCCAGAGGCCTGTGCTGAGGTAGCAAGAGAAAATCACTAAGCCTTTTCTTGGAATCTGAGTACTCTTGGCCTTCCCAGTGGAAGTGTTCCCTTAAGGTATGCAAGGATTCCCCAAATGAGTAATCCTCTGGGGGGGATACAGAGGGAATGGACTCCTCTGTACCAGAATCTTCAAAAGGGGAGTAAGAAAGTTCCTGTTCAGAGTGCTCCGATATAATGGAGGCCTGATCAGAGGAGGGGGATTCTTCCTCCACTCTGGGCCTTTTGTCCGGGGTTGAGAACCCCTGATAAGAGTAATTAAATCCTCAGCCATTTTAAGCATGTTTTTTAGGCATGGGGCCTGGAGATGGGCCCTGTGTAGCTTGTCTCTTAGAATGCATGGCTGCTTTAGACTTAGTGAAAGCCTTGATGGAAAAAGAAGAGGAAGGTCTGAAGACACCTTGAGAGGAGGCAGACCTGTCTACATTTTGAGATTCACCACCAAGAGTGGCTTCGGTATCTGTAGTCAGGGTGTGGGCAGAGGAGCCTGCGACCTCGAGCACAGAAGACACCGCCAATAAAGTGTCGTCGGTAGTCAGGGGCTGCGTAGGTGCCTCGCTGAGAACCGGACCACCTGTAGTCGGCTTTGGTGTGTCGGTAGAGGCCGCGGACCTCGTGTGTTGGTCCTTATCTTTGCACTTTTTAGACAAAACTGGAGTCGGAGTATCCGACGACATAATATAGTTACATTTTTTGCCAAAATAATGCTGGGCGAACTCCGCCCGACGCTTAATGATGCGTTTGTTGAATATAGCACAAAAACGACAGACAGAGACGTCGTGGTCTGGGCCTAAACAAGGAATACAGAAGGAATGAAAATCCTTATGCGGTATTTGCTTCCCACATGAAATACAATTATTAACTTTGTCTGACATCGGTCTGAGGCAAGAAAAGTTTCAACGGGTACTTAGCTTTCAAGAAGACTTCGGTTGCAAAATTTTCGTAATTTCAGGAGCTGGCCGACCGGCACTTGCGAACTGCTTCTGCTTCGGGCACCGCATGGCAAGAAACACTGAAGAAAATGGCGTCGGCTGGTTCTTTTATACCCCTGTCGCACTGACGTCAGGGAAGAAGCGACGACAACCGATGCCGGACCTAGACTTTGGAATTCGGCCGACCGAGGACCCGCCTGACGGCAGGAGAACCCATCTGTTATGACTGCAGCTGTATGCATGATGAACATCACTCCCATACTCCTGTAGATTAAATATTGGTGGTTGCTAAAGATGGATCTCTTCTTACCAGATCACAGCAGAACAGAATGCAAGTGAACTCTACAGCCCAACTCCCAGGTCACCAAAAGAAAACTTCTAGAGAATGCCACAAAATTTCTGTATACAGCAGTCTTGCTTTTCCACAAGTGCTTTCCGGCCCTTCTGCATTCCACACACAATACCAGGTTCATGTCTTGTGAACTTCTAGAGCAGGCTGCACCTGCTGACCCAATCTCCTAACCAATTAAACGTATATATTTTTATGGCAAATGAGAAACCCATTCTGTACAGTACTGTATACATTATTCTTTATCTGTTGGTTCACCTAGTATAGGGATTATACTTAAATATTGCAATTCTGCAATGGACAATGCCCTGCTCTTTTCAATTTTGTACACTCTTCGCTACGCTTTTCTCTTTTTAATTACAACAGATGCATGCTATTTTCTTTGCATCTATGCTGTTTTTGTAATATATCTGTATGTGCACTGCGTCCTCAAACCTCATTCACACTTGTTAATTTGAGTTTGTTAATAAAGTTCACTGGTCCACCTGTGTCCCTCATTGACAGGGACGACAGGTGCTGACTGAGGTTTCCTTTTGGGGATAAACTCTTAGCTAGGCTTGGAAGGGCCCCAGGGCCATTAGCCTAGCAACCTCCTATTATCCTATGACAACATGGCAATTCATGAATATAGCAATAATATTATTGGAATATTATTCACTACAGTGAAACTTAATGGCTCAGGTAGATGTAAAAAAGCCCACTTCTTGAACTGCAGGTTAATCCAAACCCTCTCAGTCCATGATGCTCAACACTGGGCTCAGAACATGCATTATCCTTGTTCGTTGATAGGATACTTTCTCAGAGTTAGCAGTTGAAGATCTCTTATTAAATCTTAATGCTGGTAAACACAGTATATATATTGCACAAAAAATACACTTAAACAGCACAAGAGCAACCCAATCCAGAATGTACTGATTTAAATCTTTACCTTTGCAAACAGCCTTTCACCATCATTGTCCAGGATCAGAACAGCTTTCACAGTATACAAAGAAGGCTCCTGTAAAAGGCATGCCAAAAAATCATAAATTAAAAGATAATACATTTAATAAAATTTTGCAGGCATCAAAATCTGTGTGCTTAACAAGAAATTAAAACAATGGGAATTAATTTTATTTTAATTTTGGGTGTGGGGTATAAGGATGTACTTTTTTTTAGCCACTTACAACTCTACTCTGCCCTGGGAAGAAAAAAAGGACATCAGCGTCTTGAACATGAATTAACGCCTCTTCAGCTCTGGGCAGAGTTAGTCATATGTACAGTTACAGAGGCACCTTTGATAAATGAAGGCACATTTAAACTTTCCTGATTTATCTGAAAAGCCTCACTGAGTTTCCAATTAACATCCAGAAAAAAAAGTGCTACAACAAACAGTGACTAAAATAACTACGCACACACAAATGCAAGTTGAACTATAGTAATGTAATAAAGTTTCTGAACAGCAAATATAGGCAGAACTCACAGTCCTACTTCGCAGAAGCAAACATTTCTCCAGTTGTGAGGCTATTCAAAGACATGCACAAACTGCATGCCTCTGAATTGCCTTAAAATTAGCACGACTATGAATCTCTCAAATTAGCAGTCAAAACAGCTGCTCAACTTAGTGCCCTACAATACTGCGCTACCAAATAGTGCTGTTACCTAGCAGGTCGCACACAGGCACAACAGACACACCCACCTCTCGATATCAGCATGCACAGACAAAACATGCATATGCATGCACTAGAAACTATTAGACAAGGGAGGCTAAATGCAGCAGAGCCAGTTTAGTTCTCTCATCTGACAGAGAAGACCACACACAGAAATACAGCCATAAACACGCAGATCCTGTGTAGGGTTACCACCTTTTCAAATGGCCAAAGTGGGACATTTTCAGTACAAACATCAGATTTTACAGGCCGACACACACCCATGGTCAGCACAAAGGATAGAACTTAACTTTGTCTAAATAAAAGCTTATTCTTGTAACATTTTAGTTGCTTATTCTGTTTCTTATAGCATTTAGGTATTTTAGATACAGAATAACTCTTTTATGCAACTATTATATAAAATATAGGAAATAATTATGTCCTAAAAATCTCAGGACATTTGCCATTTTTTTTAATTTTTTGTCAAGACAACTGCCCAACGAGGGACTGTCCCTCGCCAAGTGGGACAAGGTGGTAGCCCTAATCCTGTGTAGGCACAATCTGGGTCGCTGATCTTTCTAAGTGTAACAAACACAGGTCACATCAGGAAGCAGTCATGCGTGTCACACCCACTACCAGCATGTACCTGGATTGGCAGTCTGAAAAAAA